>NC_134881.1:47402843-47555343 GCF_041734735.1 Babylonia areolata | reverse complement strand
CAGCTGTGGGCTACTGACCAATTCAGCTGATGTCCTTATCAGCCATTATGAGGTGACAGAGAGATAGTGATGAGGTGAGAGAGAGGGACAGAGAGAGAGAGAGAGATTGGTGGAAGAGAGAGGGGGTGACAAAGAGAAAAGAGAGAGGGAGTGTGTGTGTGTGTGAGGGGGGAGAGAGAGGAGTGATTGAGAGGGAAAGATAGATCAGGAATGGGTTGGAGGGAGTGGGGAGAGAGAGAGATCTATGGATTGATTGGGGCAAAGAGAGAGAAGGGAGGGGTGAGAGAGAGATCTATGGAGTGATTGGGGCAAAGAGAGAGAAGGGAGGGGTGAGAGAGAGATCTATGGAGTGATTGGGGCAAAGAGAGAGAAGGGAGGGGTGAGAGAGATCTGTGGAGTGATTGGGGCAAAGAGAGAGAAGGGAGGGGTGAGAGAGAGATCTGTGGAGTGATTGGGGCAAAGAGAGAGAAGGGAGGGGTGAGAGAGAGATCTGTGGAGTGATTGGGGCAAAGAGAGAGAAGGGAGGGGAGAGAGAGATCTATGGAGTGATTGGGGCAAAGAGAGAGAAGGGAGGGGTGAGAGAGATCTATGGATTGATTGGGGCAAAGAGAGAGGAGGGGTGAGAGAGAGATCTGTGGAGTGATTGGGGCAAAGAGAGAGAAGGGAGGGGAGAGAGAGAGATCTATGGAGTGATTGGGGCAAAGAGAGAGAAGGGACGGGAGAGAGAGAGATCTATGGAGTGATTGGGGCAAAGAGAGAAGGGGGGGGGGGAGAGAGAGATCTATGGAGTGATTGGGGCAAAGAGAGAGAAGGGAGGGGGGGAGAGAGATATCTATGGATTGATTGGGGCAAAGAGAGAGAAGGGAGGGGTGAGGGAGACATCTATGGAGTGATTGGGGCAAAGAGAGAGAAGGGAGGGGGGGAGAGAGAGATCTATGGATTGATTTGGGGCAAAGAGAGAGAAGGGAGGGGGGAGAGAGAGATCTATGTAGTGATTGGGGCAAAGAGAGAGAAGGGAGGGGTGAGAGAGAGATCTATGGAGTGATTGGGGCAAAGAGAGAGAAGGGAGGGGGGGAGAGAGAGATCTATGGATTGATTTGGGGCAAAGAGAGAGAAGGGAGGGGGGAGAGAGAGATCTATGTAGTGATTGGGGCAAAGAGAGAGAAGGGAGGGGTGAGAGAGAGATCTATGGAGTGATTGGGGCAAAGAGAGAGAAGGGAGGGGTGAGAGAGAGATCTATGGATTGATTGGGGCAAACAGAGAGAAGGGAGGGGGGGAGAGATCTATGGAGTGATTGGGGCAAAGAGAGAGAAGGGAGGGGTGAGAGAGAGATCTATGGAGTGATTGGGGCAAAGATAGAGAAGGGAGGGGGGGAGAGAGAGATCTATGGAGTGATTGGGGCAAAGAGAGAAGGGGGGGGGGAGAGAGAGATCTATGGAGTGATTGGGGCAAAGAGAGAGAAGGGAGGGGTGAGAGAGAGATCTATGGAGTGATTGGGGCAAAGATAGAGAAGGGAGGGGGGAGAGAGAGATCTATGGAGTGATTGGGGCAAAGAGAGAGAAGGGAGGTGTGAGAGAGAGATCTGTGGAGTGATTGGGGCAAAGAGAGAGAATGGAGGGGTGAGAGAGAGATCTGTGGATTGATTGGGGCAAAGAGAGAGAAGGGAGGGGGGGAGAGAGAGATCTATGGAGTGATTGGGGCAAAGAGAGAGAAGGGAGGGGTGAGAGAGATCTATGGAGTGATTGGGGCAAAGAGAGAGAAGGGAGGGGGGGAGAGAGAGATCTATGGAGTGATTGGGGCAAAGAGAGAAAAGGGAGGGGTGAGAGAGATCTATGGAGTGATTGGGGCAAAGAGAGAGAAGGGAGGGGTGAGAGAGATCTATGGAGTGATTGGGGCAAAGAGAGAGAAGGGAGGGGGGGGAGAGAGAGATCTATGGAGTGATTGGGGCAAAGAGAGAAAAGGGAGGGGTGAGAGAGATCTATGGAGTGATTGGGGCAAAGAGAGAGAAGGGAGGGGTGAGAGAGATCTATGGAGTGATTAGGGCAAAGAGAGAGAAGGGAGGGGGGGGAGAGAGAGATCTATGGAGTGATTGGGGCAAAGAGAGAGAAGGGAGGGGTGAGAGAGATCTATGGAGTGATTGGGGCAAAGAGAGAGGAGGGGTGAGAGAGAGATCTATGGAGTGATTGGGGCAAAGAGAGAAAAGGGAGGGGGGGGGAGAGAGAGATCTATTGAGTGATTGGGGCAAAGAGAGAGAAGGGAGGGGGGGGAGAGAGAGAGATCTATTGAGTGATTGGGGCAAAGAGAGAGAGGGGGGGGGTGAGGGAGAGATCTATGGAGTGATTGGGGCAAAGAGAGAGAAGGGAGGGGGGGGAGAGAGATCTATGGAGTGATTGGGGCAAAGAGAGAGAAGGGAGGGGTGAGGGAGACATCTATGGATTGATTGGGACAAAGAGAGAGAAGGGAGGGGGGAGAGAGAGATCTATGTAGTGATTGGGGCAAAGAGAGAGAAGGGAGGGGTGAGGGAGACATCTATGGATTGATTGGGGCAAAGAGAGAGAAGGGAGGGGGGGAGAGAGAGATCTATGGAGTGATTGGGGCAAAGAGAGAGAAGGGAAGGGGTGAGAGAGATCTGTGGAGTGATTGGGGCAAAGAGAGAGAAGGTAGGGGGTGAGAGAGAGAGAGATCTGTGGAGTGATTGGGGCAAAGAGAGAGAAGGGAGGGGTGAGAGAGATCTATGGAGTGATTGGGGCAAAGAGAGAGAAGGGAGGGGGGAGAGAGAGATCTGTGGAGTGATTGGGGCAAAGAGAGAGAAGGGAGGGGTGAGAGAGATCTATGGAGTGATTGGGGCAAAGAGAGAGAAGGGAGGGGGGAGAGAGAGATCTGTGGAGTGATTGGGGCAAAGAGAGAGAAGGGAGGGGTGAGAGAGAGATCTATGGAGTGATTGGGGCAAAGAGAGAGAAGGGAGGTGTGAGAGAGAGATCTATGGAGTGATTGGGGCAAAGAGAGAGGAGGGGTGAGAGAGAGATCTATGGATTGATTGGGGCAAAGACAGAGAAGGGAGGGGTGAGGGAGAGATCTATGGAATGATTGGGGCAAAGAGAGAGAAGGGAGGGGTGAGAGAGAGATCTATGGATTGATTGGGGCAAACAGAGAGAAGGGAGGGGTGAGAGAGATCTATGGAGTGATTGGGGCAAAGAGAGAGAAGGGAGGGGTGAGAGAGAGATCTATGGAGTGATTGGGGCAAAGAGAGAGAAGGGAGGGGTGAGGGAGAGATCTATGGATTGATTGGGGCAAAGAGAGAGAAGGGAGGGGGGGAGAAATCTATGGATTGATTGGGGCAAAGAGAGAGAAGGGAGGGGTGAGAGAGAGATCTATGGAGTGATTGGGGCAAAGAGAGAGAAGGGAGGGGTGAGGGAGAGATCTATGTAGTGATTGGGGCAAAGAGAGAGAACGGAGGGGTGAGAGAGAGATCTGTGGAGTGATTGGGGCAAAGAGAGAGAAGGGAGGGGAGAGAGAGAGATCTATGGAGTGATTGGGGCAAAGAGAGAGAAGGGAGGGGTGAGGGAGACATCTATGGATTGATTGGGGCAAACAGAGAGAAGGGAGGGGTGAGAGAGATCTATGGAGTGATTGGGGCAAAGAGAGAGAAGGGAGGGGTGAGAGAGAGATCTATGGAGTGATTGGGGCAAAGAGAGAGAAGGGAGGGGTGAGGGAGAGATCTATGGATTGATTGGGGCAAAGAGAGAGAAGGGAGGGGGGGAGAAATCTATGGATTGATTGGGGCAAAGAGAGAGAAGGGAGGGGTGAGAGAGAGATCTATGGAGTGATTGGGGCAAAGAGAGAGAAGGGAGGGGTGAGGGAGAGATCTATGTAGTGATTGGGGCAAAGAGAGAGAACGGAGGGGTGAGAGAGAGATCTGTGGAGTGATTGGGGCAAAGAGAGAGAAGGGAGGGGAGAGAGAGAGATCTATGGAGTGATTGGGGCAAAGAGAGAGAAGGGAGGGGTGAGGGAGACATCTATGGATTGATTGGGGCAAAGAGAGAGAAGGGAGGGGGGGGAGAGAGAGATCTATGGATTGATTGGGGCAAAGAGAGAGAAGGGAGGGGTGAGGGAGACATCTATGGATTGATTGGGGCAAAGAGAGAGAAGGGAGGGGGGGGAGAGAGAGATCTATGGATTGATTGGGGCAAAGAGAGAGAAGGGAGGGGGGGAGAGAGAGATCTATGGATTGATTTGGGGCAAAGAGAGAGAAGGGAGGGGGGAGAGAGAGTTCTATGGAGTGATTGGGGCAAAGAGAGAGAAGGGAGGGGTGAGAGAGAGATCTATGGAGTGATTGGGGCAAAGAGAGAGAATGGAGGGGTGAGAGAGAGATCTGTGGAGTGATTGGGGCAAAGAGAGAGAAGGGAGGGGAGAGAGAGAGATCTATGGAGTGATTTGGGGCAAAGAGAGAGAAGGGAGGGGGGAGAGAGAGTTCTATGTAGTGATTGGGGCAAAGAGAGAGAAGGGAGGGGTGAGAGAGAGATCTATGGAGTGATTGGGGCAAAGAGAGAGAATGGAGGGGTGAGAGAGAGATCTGTGGATTGATTGGGGCAAAGAGAGAGAAGGGAGGGGTGAGAGAGAGATCTATGGAGTGATTGGGGCAAAGAGAGAGAAGGGAGGGGTGAGAGAGAGATCTATGGAGTGATTGGGGCAAAGAGAGAGAAGGGAGGGGGGGGAGAGAGAGATCTATTGAGTGATTGGGGCAAAGAGAGAGAAGGGAGGGGGGGGAGAGAGAGATCTATGGAGTGATTGGGGCAAAGAGAGAGAAGGGAGGGGTGAGAGAGAGATCTATGGAGTGATTGGGGCAAAGAGAGAGAAGGTAGGGGGTGAGAGAGATCGAGATCTGTGGAGTGATTGGGGCAAAGAGAGAGAAGGGAGGGGTGAGAGAGAGATCTATGGAGTGATTGGGGCAAAGAGAGAGAAGGGAGGGGTGAGAGAGAGAGAGATCTATGGAGTGATTGGGGCAAAGAGAGAGAAGGGAGGGGGGGGGAGAGATCTATGGAGTGATTGGGGCAAAGAGAGAGAAGGGGGGGGGTGAGAGAGAGATCTATGGAGTGATTGGGGCAAAGAGAGAGAAGGGAGGGGGGGAGAGAGAGATCTGTGGAGTGATTGGGGCAAAGAGAGAGAAGGGAGGGGTGAGAGAGAGATCTGTGGAGTGATTGGGGCAAAGAGAGAGAAGGGAGGGGGGGAGAGAGAGATCTATGGAGTGATTGGGGCAAAGAGAGAGAAGGGAGGGGGGGAGAGAGAGATCTGTGGAGTGATTGGGGCAAAGAGAGAGAAGGGAGGGGTGAGAGAGAGATCTATGGAGTGATTGGGGAAAAGAGAGAGAAGGGATGGGGGAGAGAGAGATCTATGGAGTGATTGGGGCAAAGAGAGAGAAGGGAGGGGTGAGAGAGAGATCTGTGGAGTGATTGGGGCAAAGAGAGAGGAGGGGGGGAGAGAGAGATCTGTGGAGTGATTGGGGCAAAGAGAGAGAAGGGAGGGGGGGAGAGAGAGATCTGTGGAGTGATTGGGGCAAAGAGAGAGAAGGGAGGGGTGAGGGAGATCTATGGAGTGATTGGGGCAAAGAGAGAGAAGGGAGGGGTGAGAGAGAGATCTATGGAGTGATTGGGGCAAAGAGAGAGAAGGGAGGGGTGAGAGAGAGATCTATGGAGTGATTGGGGCAAAGAGAGAGAAGGGAGGGGGGGAGAGAGAGATCTGTGGAGTGATTGGGGCAAAGAGAGAGAAGGGAGGGGGGGAGAGAGAGATCTATGGAGTGATTGGGGCAAAGAGAGAGAAGGGAGGGGGGGAGAGAGAGATCTATGGAGTGATTGGGGCAAAGAGAGAGAAGGGAGGGGGGGAGAGAGATCTGTGGAGTGATTGGGGCAAAGAGAGAGAAGGGAGGGGGGGAGAGAGAGATCTGTGGAGTGATTGGGGCAAAGAGAGAGAAGGGAGGGGGGGAGAGAGAGATCTGTGGAGTGATTGGGGCAAAGAGAGAGAAGGGAGGGGTGAGGGAGATCTATGGAGTGATTGGGGCAAAGAGAGAGAAGGGAGGGGGGGGAGAGATCTATGGAGTGATTGGGGCAAAGAGAGAGAAGGGAGGGGTGAGAGAGAGATCTGTGGATTGATTGGGGCAAAGAGAGAGAAGGGAGGGGGGAGAGAGAGATCTGTGGAGTGATTGGGGCAAAGAGAGAGAAGGGAGGGGTGAGGGAGATCTATGGAGTGATTGGGGCAAAGAGAGAGAAGGGAGGGGGGGAGAGAGATCTGTGGAGTGATTGGGGCAAAGAGAGAGAAGGGAGGGGGGAGAGAGAGATCTATGGAGTGATTGGGGCAAAGAGAGAGAAGGGAGGGGGGAGAGAGAGATCTATGGAGTGATTGGGGCAAAGAGAGAGAAGGGAGGGGGGGAGAGAGATCTGTGGAGTGATTGGGGCAAAGAGAGAGAAGGGAGGGGTGAGAGAGAGATCTGTGGAGTGATTGGGGCAAAGAGAGAGAAGGGAGGGGGGAGAGAGAGATCTGTGGAGTGATTGGGGCAAAGAGAGAGAAGGGAGGGGTGAGGGAGATCTATGGAGTGATTGGGGCAAAGAGAGAGAAGGGAGGGGGGGGAGAGATCTATGGAGTGATTGGGGCAAAGAGAGAGAAGGGAGGGGTGAGAGAGAGATCTGTGGATTGATTGGGGCAAAGAGAGAGAAGGGAGGGGGGAGAGAGAGATCTGTGGAGTGATTGGGGCAAAGAGAGAGAAGGGAGGGGTGAGGGAGATCTATGGAGTGATTGGGGCAAAGAGAGAGAAGGGAGGGGGGGAGAGAGATCTGTGGAGTGATTGGGGCAAAGAGAGAGAAGGGAGGGGGGGAGAGAGAGATCTGTGGAGTGATTGGGGCAAAGAGAGAGAAGGGAGGGGGGGGAGAGAGATCTATGGAGTGATTGGGGCAAAGAGAGAGAAGGGAGGGGTGAGAGAGAGATCTATGGAGTGATTAGGGCAAAGAGAGAGAAGGGAGGGGTGAGAGAGAGATCTGTGGAGTGATTGGGGCAAAGAGAGAGAAGGGAGGGGGGGAGAGAGAGATCTATGTAGTGATTGGGGCAAAGAGAGAGAAGGGAGGGGGGAGAGAGAGATCTATGGAGTGATTGGGGCAAAGAGAGAGAAGGGAGGGGTGAGAGAGAGATCTATGGAGTGATTGGGGCAAAGAGAGAGAAGGGAGGGGGGGGAGAGAGAGGGAATGATTGAGGCGGGGGTGGGGTGGTGGTAAAGAGAGACTCTGAGAGAGGGAGTGATTGGGGGGAAAAGAGAGAAGGGGGGGTGGGGGTTACTGATTGGGAGCAAAGAGACAGAGGGGAAGGAGAAAGTGATGTGGGGGAAAAGAGAGATGGAGTGATGGGGGGAAAGTAGGGAAAAGTAGTGAGGGGAAGTGTGGGGGGAAAGAGATTGAGAAGATTGGTGAGAGAGAGAGAGGGGGGGGGGATGTGGTAGAGAGAAGCGAGAGGGATGAATATGACATACACCTTGGATGGAAGATTAGCTGTGTGCATGTCCATGCTTTCTGGCTGTTTGTGACTATTTGGACAAAAAATATCAGCCAACAACTCTCCACATTATCATTAAAAAAAAAAGCCTGATGAATATTTCAAACATGCTTCTAGTGTGAATGTGTGTGTGTGGGGGTGGGGGGGGGGGGGGGGTGTATTCTTCATTCGCTTTGTAAACTTGCAAACCAGAAAACATTTCCAAACATAACTGTGACATAGCACTGAATATAGAATGTTTCATTTTCAGTGGGCGCAATAGACAAGTGGTTAAAGTGTTGGACTTTCAATCTGTGGGTCCCAGGTTCGAATCTTGGTAATGGGTGGAGATTTTTTTCCAATCTCCCAGGTCAACATATGTGCAGACCTGCTTGTGCCTAGGCAGAACCACCTTTGTGTGTATACACAAGCAGAAGATCAAATACACACGTTAAAGATTCTGTAATCCATGTCAGTGTTCGGTGGGTTATGGAAACAAGAACATACCCAGCATGCACATCCCCAAACAAGGAGTATGGCTGTCTACATGGTGGGTACAAATGGTCATACACATAAAAACCCACTCCCTTACATACGAGTGAACATGGGAATTGCAGCCCATGAAGAAGAAGAAAAAGAATACTTTATTATCTGCAGCAAGAAACAATGACAGAAACAATGGTTTATCTGTGACGTATGTCAGTGAAGGCTGCAGAACACTTGTTGGCGCCCTTTGACCCAGGTGGGGCAACAGGCATTGGTGAGGTGGGATGGATGTCTGTTACCTGAAGAAGTATTGGACAAAGTTGAAACAAATCGTGTTGCTTGATTACATACAGGCCAGTTGACACACACAGGCGACAGGGGACAAAGTGCAAAGCAGTGTAGTGCAGCATGTTACAGCACAATGTGATTAACCGGCATAGCAGTGTTGTACATCTAACAGGGCAGTGTAGTTAGCTCTTTCACCACCATAGGCGACTTTAGGCGACTTTAGTTGACTAGATAGTGCACTGCCAAAGGCGACTTTGTCAACATTGAGGAGTCATGTTGACCATTTTTCACATTATAACAAAGCTTGACAGCTGCAGCCAGTTTCCTACCAGTAGAACAAGGACTAACATTTAGCCCCTGACCACGTTTGAAGTGAACAAATCCATTGTTTTGGCACTGGGGAGTGTTTCTCACACGGAAACTTGGCTGTGAAAGAGTTAACCCCATAGCAGTGTTGCACAACATCTAAAGGGCAGTGTGATTAACATGACAGCAGTGTTGTACAACATCTAAAGGGCAGTGTGATTAACATGACAGCAGTATTGTACAACATCCAAAGGGCAGTGTGATTAACATGACAGCAGTATTGTACAACATCTAAAGGGCAGTGTGATTAACATGACAGCAGTATTGTTCAATATCTAAAGGGCAGTGTGATTAACATGACAGCAGTATTGTACAACATCCAAAGGGCAGTGTGATTAACGTCACAGCAGTATTGTACAACATCTAAAGGGCAGTGTGATTAACATGACAGCAGTATTGTTCAATATCTAAAGGGCAGTGTGATTAACATGACAGCAGTATTGTTCAACATCTAACATGGTAGTGTGATTAACATGACAGCAGTATTGTACAACATCCAAAGGGCAGTGTGATTAACATGACAGCAGTATTGTACAACATCTAAAGGGCAGTGTGATTAACATGACAGCAGTATTGTTCAACATCTAAAGGGCAGTGTGATTAACATGACAGCAGTATTGTACAACATCTAAAGGGTAGTGTGATTAACATGACAGCAGTATTGTTCAACATCTAAAGGGCAGTGTGGTTAACATGACAGCAGTATTGTACAACATCTAAAGGGCAGTGTGGTTAACATGACAGCAGTATTGTACAACATCTAAAGGGCAGTGTGATTAACATGACAGCAGTATTGTACAACATCTAAAGGGCAGTGTGATTAACATGACAGCAGTATTGTACAACATCTAAAGGGCAGTGTGATTAACATGACAGCAGTATTGTTCAACATCTAACATGGTAGTGTGATTAACATGACAGCAGTATTGTTCAACATCTAAAGGGCAGTGTGATTAACATGACAGCAGTATTGTACAACATCTAAAGGGCAGTGTGATTAACATGACAGCAGTATTGTTCAACATCTAAAGGGCAGTGTGATTAACATGACAGCAGTATTGTTCAACATCTAAAGGGCAGTGTGGTTCACAGTGGGTTAATGTCCACCTATGTATCTGTGCATTCTTAGGGCCGTGTGGCCAAAGACTGTTGTCAGCATGTGGTTACACTGTGATAATGATACAGATACAGACTGCTGTCAGCATGTGGTTACACTGTGATAATGATACAGATACAGTGCAGCCCCCTGTGTACCTGGATCCCCCTGTTGGTCATAATTATTGTCTGAGATGGATGTGCAAAACAAAACTGGTTACAAGCACAGGACAGTGTGTGTGTGTGTGTGTGTGTGTGTGTGTGTGTGTGTGTGTGTTTGTGTCTGTGTGTCTGTTTGTGCTTCTGTGTGTGTGTGTGTGTGTGTGTGTCTGTGTGTGTGTGTGTGTGTGTGTGTCTGTGTGTGTGTGTGTGTGTGTGTGTGTGTGTGCATTTCCTTGCTCTCCATCACAGGCAAGATACTTGCCAGGATCCTACTAAACCGCCTCACAGCACACCTTGAACAAGGTCATTTGCCTGAGAGCCAGTGTGGATTCCGGAAAGAGCGCGGAACCACCGACATGGTGTTTGCTGCAAGGCAGCTGCCAGAGAAATGTCTGGAGCAAAATGCTGATCTGTTCTCCACCTATGTCGACCTCACTAAGGCCTTCGACACCGTGAGTAGAGAGGGACTGTGGAAGATCATGGCCAAGTACAGATGCCCTCGGAAATTTATTTCCTTGGTCAGCCAATTCCATGAAGGCATGCAGGCTCGAGTCCAGGACAATGGCGAAACATCTGCTCCTTTTGCTGTCACAAATGGTGTCAAGCAAGGCTGCGTCCTGGCTCCAACGCTGTTCAGCCTCATGTTCTTTGCAATGCTTACTGATGCCTTCAGAGATGGCGATGTTGGAATCGGCCTAACAGATAGCAAGTTGTTTAACCTCAGAAGGCTTCAAGCAAAAACGAAGGTCATGACAGACATCATCAGAGACTTTTTGTTTGCTGATGATTGTGCCCTCAACGCTGGATCTGAAGCTGACATGCAACTCAGCATCGACAAGTTTGCCACTGCCAGCAGGAACTTCGGCCTTACCATCAGCACGAGGAAAACTGAAGTTCTCCATCAGCCAGCCCCAGGGAAACCTTACGTTGAGCCCAACATCACAGTCAACGGTCAGAGACTCAGTGCGGTGGAGCGGTTCACATACCTTGGCAGCACACTGTCATGAAATGCGACCATCGACAATGAAGTGAACGTCAGGATTGCAAGAGCAAGCGCAACTTTTGGTAGACTCAATGCAAATGTCTGGAACAGAAGAGGCATTAGTCTTGAGACCAAGCTAAAGGTCTACAGAGCAGTAGTTCTCCCCACACTACTGTACACCTGCGAAACTTGGACAGTGTACCAACGACATGCCAAGAAGCTGAACCACTTCCACACAACATGCCTCAGGAAGCTACTGAACATCAAGTGGCAAGACAGGACCCCAGACACAGAGGTGCTCGCAAAAGCCACCCTTCCCAGCATCTTCACCATCCTGATGCAGTCCCAGTTTCGCTGGGCTGGACACGTGGCACGCATGCCAGACCATCGGCTGCCCAAAAGGCTCTGCTATGGCGAGCTGCAACAAGGGAAGAGATCACACGGAGGTCAGAAGAAGCGCTTCAGAGATACTCTGAAAGTCTCTCTGAAAGCGTTTGATATCAACCCTGACTCCTGGGAGGAATCTGCAGTGGACCGTGACAAATGGCGCACTGCTGTGCACAAAGGCGCCAAGTTGTGCGAGGCCAACAGGACTGCTGCAGCTGTTCAGAAGAGGCAGGCCAGAAAGTCACGGGCAAACAAGCTCCCTGACAATGGTATGCCTGTCTTTGTCTGCCCCAACTGTCAGCGAACATTTCGTGCGCAGATTGGACTATTCAGCCATCTGCGCATTCACAGATAGATTCATGAGCATCCCCCCCCACCCCACCACCACCCTCCCCCCATCCCCCAGCTGGATGACAACGATGGTCATCATCGATCTCGATGGACACATACCAGTGTATGTGTGTGTGTGTGTGTGTGTGTGTGTGTGTGTGTGTGTGTGTGTGTGTGTGTGTGTGTGTGGTACAGCACAGCACAGCACAGTAAGTAGTATAAGAGATGGGGGTTCTATATACAACTTTTTTGGGCGTATTAGCTTGTGTTAAGGCCCTCAAGCATAAAAAAACCACACCCTGCAATCGCTTTTTTTGGGCTTAAAAAGGTGTATGGAGAGCGAAACGGTCCCCGTGTGTGTGTGTGTGTGTGCGTGTGTGTGGTGTATATGGTGTGTGTGATGTGATGCGGTATGGTGTGGTGTGTGTGGTGTATATGGTGTGGTGTGGTGTAGTGTGGTGTGGTGTAGTGTGGTGTATATGGTGTGGTGTGGTGTAGTGTGGTGTATATGGTGTGGTGTGGTGTAGTGTGGTGTGTATGGTGTGGTGTGGTGTAGTGTGGTGTATATGGTGTGGTGTGGTGTATATGGTGTGGTGTGGTGTAGTGTGGTGTGGTGTATATGGTGTGGTGTGGTGTAGTGTGGTGTGGTGTGGTGTGGTGTGTATGGTGTGGTGTGGTGTAGTGTGTATGGTGTGGTGTGGTGTAGTGTGGTGTGTATGGTGTGGTGTAGTGTAGTGTGGTGTATATGGTGTGGTGTGGTGTAGTGTGTATGGTGTGGTGTGGTGTATATGGTGTGGTGTATATGGTGTGGTGTGGTGTAGTGTGGTGTGGTGTAGTGTGGTGTGTATGGTGTGGTGTGGTGTGTGTGGTGTATATGGTGTGGTGTGGTGTAGTGTGGTGTGGTGTAGTGTGGTGTATATGGTGTGGTGTGGTGTATATGGTGTGGTGTGGTGTAGTGTGGTGTGGTGTAGTGTGGTGTATATGGTGTGGTGTGGTGTGGTGTGTATGGTGTGGCGTGGTGTATATGGTGTGGTGTAGTGTGGTGTAGTGTGGTGTGTATGGTGTGGTGTAGTGTAGTGTGGTGTATATGGTGTGGTGTGGTGTAGTGTGGTGTGGTGTATATGGTGTGGTGTGGTGTAGTGTGGTGTGGTGTGGTGTGGTGTGTATGGTGTGGTGTGGTGTAGTGTGGTGTAGTGTGGTGTGGTGTGGTGTATATGGTGTGGTGTGGTGTAGTGTGGTGTAGTGTGGTGTGGTGTGGTGTGTATGGTGTGGTGTGGTGTATATGGTGTGGTGTGGTGTGTATGGTGTGGTGTGGTGTGGTGTATATGGTGTGGTGTGGTGTAGTGTGGTGTATATGGTGTGGTGTGGTGTGGTGTGGTGTGGTGGTGTTGCTTTGCGTTGCGTTGCGTTTACAAGAGCGCAAAAAAAAAAAAAAAATCAGATCTACCTCAAAAGTAATCTACCTTTTCCCGCAAGCATTTTTCCAACAGACAACAATGGTATTCCATCTACAGACATAGAAATGCCAGTACACGGCTATTTTCTCGAAAAAGAGATAGAACGGTATGGTGGCAGAGAAATGCTGGAAACAACCAATGTTGTGTAGAGAAGACAAATCCACAAAAAAAAGAAAGATAGACTATTCTATATAGTAGCATCTATCGAAGAAAACTAGAATATACGGCCACACTGGTAGCAGAGATATGGTTCGCCACAATAGGCAACAGCGAGAAGTTTCTTTCGAGGACATTCTCCCAATATACGAGGAACAGGATCTGTATGTGTTTTTGCTAGTTCTACTACCTTTCTATCCATATCGGCTGGAGAGAATTGTATACTGTCTGTATACTCTTTTTTTGCTTTCGAAAACTCTTCGAAGTCGAATCTTGGAGAACAAGGTGGATCGAATACTATTGGCATTGTCCTATATATACAATATATACAATATACAAATACAAAACATACTACATCCACGAATTGCACACAAATAGACTCTATGCTATCCTATTCCATTTCGAAAGGGTTTCTAGACTTTGTTGGGATTGTTTCTTTGGCAATATCTCCAGATGTCTTCTTTGGGAGATGGATAAATTGTCGATCTTCTTCGGGTATGTTCCAAACACCATTTTTCTTTGTAGCTTTCCATGTTTTGTACAATATAGAACCAACTGCAAGTGCAATTGGTAGAATATAGCATGCAGTGTTGTATACACAAACGCTATTTTGTATCTGTTCCAACAAAGATTTGGACTCTTCTGCTACGTCTTCTTGTATCTGTTCTACAATGTTGTCTTCTTCGTCTACATCGAGAAGAGATAGAATATCCAACACTACATCGTTGTTGTCTTTTTGCTGGCTAGAGAGTTCTATAGTGCGTCTTTCCAACCTCTGTAGTGTTTGTAGTAGAGTACGTTGCAGTACAGCTATTTCGCTGTTTTGTTGTGTACTTTCTTCCACAGGTTGTGTACGATCTTCCAGCTGCTCTTTTTCGTCCATCGACGAATTCTTTGCCGGGGTCTCCCTTTGCAACAATCCCTCCTCTTCGCGTTTCCTCGCATTTCTCCAAATTCTGTACACTCTACTAGTACCAATACCAAACGTTTCTGCTGCATCTACTGCAGAAAGTTGGCCTCTTGTGTTTTCTATTTCTCGAACTTCTACAGGAGACAAATATTTTTTTGGTGCCATATACAACAAAAAGGGGTATTTCTCTATATAGAAAATCCACAATTTCCACAAAAAGTGGTATTTCCACAATTTCCACAAAAACAGCAAAAAGTGCTACAAAAGTAGAAAAATGCAAAATATTGCTAAGCAATTCTCAGCAAATTCTCAGCAATTCTCAGCAAATTCTCAGCAATGCTCAGCAAATTCTCAGCAATGCTCAGTAGCTTCTCAGCAATTCTAGCAAGGGGGAATCCCCCTTTGGGAACAAAGCCAAAGAGCTATAGCAATATTTTGCATTTTTCTACTTTTGTAGCACTTTTTGCTGTTATGCAAAATATTGCTATAGCTCTTTGGCTTTGTTCCCAAAGGGGGATTCCCCCTTGCTAGAATTGCTGAGAAGCTACTGAGCATTGCTGAGAATTTGCTGAGCATTGCTGAGAATTTGCTGAGAATTGCTGAGAATTTGCTGAGAATTGCTTAGCAATATTTTGCATTTTTCTACTTTTGTAGCACTTTTTGCTGTTTTTGTGGAAATTGTGGAAATACCACTTTTTGTGGAAATTGTGGATTTTCTATATAGAGAAATACCCCTTTTTGTTGTATATGGCACCAAAAAAATATTTGTCTCCTGTAGAAGTTCGAGAAATAGAAAACACAAGAGGCCAACTTTCTGCAGTAGATGCAGCAGAAACGTTTGGTATTGGTACTAGTAGAGTGTACAGAATTTGGAGAAATGCGAGGAAACGCGAAGAGGAGGGATTGTTGCAAAGGGAGACCCCGGCAAAGAATTCGTCGATGGACGAAAAAGAGCAGCTGGAAGATCGTACACAACCTGTGGAAGAAAGTACACAACAAAACAGCGAAATAGCTGTACTGCAACGTACTCTACTACAAACACTACAGAGGTTGGAAAGACGCACTATAGAACTCTCTAGCCAGCAAAAAGACAACAACGATGTAGTGTTGGATATTCTATCTCTTCTCGATGTAGACGAAGACAACATTGTAGAACAGATACAAGAAGACGTAGCAGAAGAGTCCAAATCTTTGTTGGAACAGATACAAAATAGCGTTTGTGTATACAACACTGCATGCTATATTCTACCAATTGCACTTGCAGTTGGTTCTATATTGTACAAAACATGGAAAGCTACAAAGAAAAATGGTGTTTGGAACATACCCGAAGAAGATCGACAATTTATCCATCTCCCAAAGAAGACATCTGGAGATATTGCCAAAGAAACAATCCCAACAAAGTCTAGAAACCCTTTCGAAATGGAATAGGATAGCATAGAGTCTATTTGTGTGCAATTCGTGGATGTAGTATGTTTTGTATTTGTATATTGTATATATTGTATATATAGGACAATGCCAATAGTATTCGATCCACCTTGTTCTCCAAGATTCGACTTCGAAGAGTTTTCGAAAGCAAAAAAAGAGTATACAGACAGTATACAATTCTCTCCAGCCGATATGGATAGAAAGGTAGTAGAACTAGCAAAAACACATACAGATCCTGTTCCTCGTATATTGGGAGAATGTCCTCGAAAGAAACTTCTCGCTGTTGCCTATTGTGGCGAACCATATCTCTGCTACCAGTGTGGCCGTATATTCTAGTTTTCTTCGATAGATGCTACTATATAGAATAGTCTATCTTTCTTTTTTTTGTGGATTTGTCTTCTCTACACAACATTGGTTGTTTCCAGCATTTCTCTGCCACCATACCGTTCTATCTCTTTTTCGAGAAAATAGCCGTGTACTGGCATTTCTATGTCTGTAGATGGAATACCATTGTTGTCTGTTGGAAAAATGCTTGCGGGAAAAGGTAGATTACTTTTGAGGTAGATCTGATTTTTTTTTTTTTTTTGCGCTCTTGTAAACGCAACGCAACGCAAAGCAACACCACCACACCACACCACACCACACCACACCATATACACCACACTACACCACACCACACCATATACACCACACCACACCACACCATACACACCACACCACACCATATACACCACACCACACCATACACACCACACCACACCACACTACACCACACTACACCACACCACACCATATACACCACACCACACCACACTACACCACACTACACCACACCACACCATACACACCACACCACACCACACCACACTACACCACACCACACCATATACACCACACCACACTACACCACACCACACCATATACACCACACCACACCACACCACACCACACCATATACACCACACCACACCACACCACACCACACCACACCACACTACACCACACTACACCACACCATATACACCACACCACACCATATACACCACACCACACCACACCATATACACCACACTACACCACACCACACTACACCACACCACACCATACACACCACACTACACCACACCACACCATATACACCACACTACACCACACCACACTACACCACACCACACCATATACACCACACACACCACACCACACCATACACACCACACTACACCACACCACACTACACCACACCACACCATATACACCACACCATATACACCACACCACACCATACACACTACACCACACCACACCATATACACCACACTACACTACACCACACCATACACACCACACTACACCACACCACACCATACACACTACACCACACCACACCATATACACCACACTACACTACACCACACCATACACACCACACTACACCACACCACACCACACCACACCACACCACACCACACTACACCACACCATATACACCACGCCACACCATACACACTACACCACACCACACCATATACACCACACTACACCACACCACACCATACACACCACACTACACCACACCACACCATATACACCACACTACACCACACCACACCATATACACCACACTACACCACACCACACTACACCACACCACACCATATACACCACACACACCACACCATACCGCATCACATCACACACACCATATACACCACACACACGCACACACACACACACACACGGGGACCGTTTCGCTCTCCATACACCTTTTTAAGCCCAAAAAAAGCGATTGCAGGGTGTGGTTTTTTTATGCTTGAGGGCCTTAACACAAGCTAATACGCCCAAAAAAGTTGTATATAGAACCCCCATCTCTTATACTACTCAGTACACTACAGTTGCCAGCACAGTACAGTGCAACAGTACATGTGTCCCTATATAGTATAGTACAGAACAGCATAGTGCAATAGAGTTACTAGTGCAGCACAGTGCAGCAGTATAATTGAGTAGTATAGTGCAGTGCAGTACAGTGCATTATGACATTG
The DNA here is from genome assembly GCF_041734735.1 of Babylonia areolata. Taxonomy (NCBI): domain Eukaryota; kingdom Metazoa; phylum Mollusca; class Gastropoda; order Neogastropoda; family Buccinidae; genus Babylonia; species Babylonia areolata. The sequence goes on along the minus strand of NC_134881.1, from coordinate 47,537,748 downwards.
TCCAATATGATAAATTGCAACACAGCACAGTAGGGTAGAGCTCAGCACAGCACAGTATATTTATCATATTGAGGTGGTTTTTCCCTATGGTGAAGCATACTACCATAGTTCAGCTACACCTTTTCCCCTAAGTACAGTAAAGAATAGAACAGTACACAACAGTGCAGCTTGGTTGATTTCATTTTCAGCTGTTGTTCAGTTCATTTCATAATGCCGAAGGACCTTTCAGTATCAAGCACTTTCTGTCTGGATTTTTCTTCCTCTGGATCTCTCTCCCTCACCAACGCTGTCCTCTTTCAAAACAATTTGAAAACCCACCTGTTCAAACAGGCCTTTGGGTGTGATGAAGCATAGCTAATTGTCTGCATTCTTCCTCCTCCTGCCCACCCCACTTTACCCTCTACTGAAACCATTGTGTGTTGGGGGGGGGGGAGGGAGTATATGTATGTGTGAGAGTGTGTGTGTGTGTGCACGCGAGAGTGTGTGTGTGTGTGTGCATGTGTGTGCGTGCTCGAGCATGTGTGTATGTGGAGGGCATTTTGTGTTTGCATGTGTAGGGCATTGTGTGTGTGTGTGTCTGTGTGTGTGTGTTCATATCTGCAATTTGTATTATTGTCTTGGTGGAAAGATACACATATATGTGTTGTTTTTTCATGTGCAAAGGTATGTTGTTATGCACTATTGTGTATTTATCATTTAATGTGAAGCACTTTGAGCCCATTATATGGGGAGTTTGTGTTTATAAGTACTATCTATCTATTTTTATTATTGTTGTTATTATTTTTAGTATTATTATTACTGTGTCCATCACAGCCCTTTGCTGTAGAGTACAGAGCAGTGAATCACAACAGTGTCCAGGTCTCATCACACTTAAATGCAGGCATAGATATGATATGGATACTTTATAGCACCTATCCTCAATCAGAGACCAAGCTCTAAGCGCTTTACAAACATGGGGTCAATTGCACAACAGGCTGCCTGCCTGCCGTTGTGCGCTCATCATTCGTTTCCTGTGTCATTTAATCAGATTTCAGGCTCGCGCACATACACACTCAGACAGGGATGTAGCATTTTAGGTGTATGACCGTTTTGTTTATTTACCCCGCCATGCAGGCAGCCATACTCTATTTTCTGGGGTGTGCATGCTGGGTATGGGTTTCTTCATGATTCCATAACCCACCGAACATGGATTACAGGATCATTTATGTGCGTATTTGATCTTCTGAAGGCGTATACACACAAAGGGGATTCAGGCACTAGCAAGTCTGCACATATGTTGACCTGGGAGATCAGAAAAATCTCCACCCTTTTCCCACCAGGTGCCGTTACTGAGATTGGAACCCAGGACCCTCAGATTGAAAAGTGTCCATCGCTTTAACCAATCGGCTGTTGTATAGCACACACACACACCAGTACAAGACAACACAGTGGATTTACAACTGTAAAAGGATATAGACACTTCCTGTAGAACATGTAATCTACACCATCATTTTAACCCCCACAGAACACATAATTAGCCATTGTTTTGGGCTGTAAAGGAGCAGTGGTCTCTGCGATTTGGACAGGAGAAGAACACATGGTTATGAATGAGCACAGAACTTGTGTGTGTGTGTGTGAAGAGAGGTGGCATTAACATGAAGAGAGTGTGCATGTGATGTGTGAGGCTGCTGCAATTTAACGGGCATTGTTTTCAAAATGAAACAGCTTACAACTGATATCTGAAAATTGCAATAACAACAACTAGCAAAAAGTTTGCTGAAGGCAGGTGCCCAGCGATAATTGAGTGTTGGGAAACCTGCAAACTTTGATAGGAAAAGAGGACAGAGAGCAGCAGTGGTTTTTGTGGGAGCTGACAGTTGTGTGACTAAGTGTGATCCAGACTGTGTACATTATGGGTGAAGAGTAGAGAAGAGGTTGTTTTTTTTGTTTTTGTTCTTTTTTTCTTTCCTTTGCATCTCTTGGATCAACTTCAGTGCACACACCACCTCATCCACACCACCACCATCAGTTTGCTGAAGTCCCTGTTGTGAAATGCTGCTAGTGCTAGCTGACAATTTGTGTGTCTTCACAGTCCTTCTGTTGTTTTACTGTGTATTTGGCATTGTTCTTTTTTCTTCTGCGTTCGTGAGCCACAACTCACATGTTTATTCGTAGGAACAAGTGTTCTTTTATGAGTATGACTGTCACTCTGTAGGCATCCACACTCTGTTTTCAGGAGGCAGAGCAGGGTGTGGTGCATGCTGGGTATGTCCTTGTTTCTATGATCTGCCAAGTGCTGCAACCCAGGATTCAAACCCAGGACCCTGAGATGTCCAATGCTTTAACAGCTTGGCTGATGTACCAGTCAAGGGATTGTTAACATGTATTTACTCTGTATGGTGTGAAGACGTGAGGGAGGGGGTGGGAAGGTACAAGGGAGGAGGGAAGGTTCAGGCACCAACATGTCTGTTGACCAGGGAAAACTGACCAGGGGGGAAATCCCCACCCTTCAGGCACCCATCAGGCACTGCACAATACCCCAAATACACATGTTAAAGATCCCATGATCTGTGTTAGTGTTATGCTCATGGAGAAGAGCAAAATTTTGCAGGTCAGCAATACCGTAGTCCTTGTCAGCTTTTGTGGGTTATGAACATAACCCAGTATAATTTATATGCCCTCCCCTCCCCCTTAAAGTGGAGTTTGACAGGGTAAAAATGGCTATTATGCAGGCAAAAGCCCACTTGTATATGTATTGGGGTGAACGTGGGAATTGTAGCCAAAGAACACAGAGGAGGAAGAAGACACATCACAAACATTACCTTGTATTTGTCACAGTGTCTAAAGCTGTCAAAGATCTTCAGGCAAAGGTTGTGCCTCTCCCATGACCCTGTGCATTGGCTGTCATTCATTGCCTTTGGAAAAGGGATTGTGACTACATGAATGGCAGACAGAAAGGGGCACACATTTCATAAAAGCTCATGGGTTAAAAAAACAAACAAACAAACAGCGAATGCATATACCACCCAAGAACAAGAAGGGAATAATAGAATAAAAAACGTCACAGTCATAATGTCATTATGATAATTATTTCCAAGTGTAGGGCTTTGTAAGAGGACTGAACAATGCCCCCTCGTGACAAGAAATAAATAAGTTGGGGGGAGGGGGGTTTGTGTGTGTGTGTGTTTTTAAAAAATTTCATTTAAATGAAACACCTCGCTGTTTTGGTTATTTCTGAGTGTACTGGTAAGAGTGGATGCCAAGGTGATATTTAGTTTTTAACTTTCTGAGCAGACTGGAGTTTTACGAGTGGACAGCAAGGTGATATTTAGTTTTCTTCATTTCTGAGAAGACTGGTGTTTTTTTGAGTGGATGACAAGATGATATTTAGTTTCAATCATTTCTGAGCAGACTGGTGTTTTCAAAGAGTGAACTGTTGCTTTAATCATTTCTGAGCAGACTGATGTTGTGTAAGGGTGGACGGCAAGGTGATATTTAATTTTAATCCTTTCAGAGTAGACTGGTGTTGTGTAAGGATGGACGGCAAAGTGATATTTAGTTTTAATCCTTTCATATTTAGTTTTAATCCTTTCCAAGCAGACTGGTGTTGTTTGAGAGTGGACGGCAAGGACTTGGAAACAGGAAGAGAGGAGAGTTGAGAGAGACAGGAGGGAGTGAGGGGTGAATGGTGAATTCTTGACTGAACCTTCTCAATGTGGCCTCTGTATTACTGGTCTTTCCACGCACGTCTCCGAGGGTATTGCTGGATTCTCTGTGTGTGTGTGTACGTGTGTGTATGTGCACACATGTGTGTATGCGCATGTGTGTGTATGGTGTGTGTGTGTGTGTGTGTGTGTATTGTCTGCAAGAACATCAGGGTGATAAAATGATAGATTGAAAATGGCTGTTATCAGTGTGAAGTATCATATATATATATATATATGTCATGTGTGTATATATGCACATGTATATATGTATGTATACACACTATGTGTATAGAAGTGTTATTCTTTTTTTTTCTTTTCTTTTTCTTGTGCTTGCCTGCTTGCTTTAAATCCCCCCCACCCCCCCCACCCCCGGCCCCCTCTCCTGATATTATGTGAGGGGTCTTCCATTGACAATATTTGAATAGAGACATGACAATCAATACTGGAGTTGATTGTTGACACAGATACAGTACTGTGTTGGTGGGTTGTAAGCTGGAGGAAGAGCAGACAACCTCTTAAGCATAATGTATGACATTAATACATGTGGGTATGTGTTTGTATGTTGCAAGGTGTGTGTGTGTGTGTGTGTGTGTGTGTGAGCTTGAATGCATTAACACATGGGTTTGAGAGCAGGTTTGCACCTGTTAACTATATGTTCAACTCTAGATCTTGCCATTCTTGACATAAAATTGATTTATCGGTCTCAGCTGGTGTGTGTACATGTGTATGTGTTTGCGTGTGTTTGTGGTTATGCATGCATGTGTGTGCCTGTGTGTGTGTGAACATGTGAGCTTAAAGTGTGTGATGAGGTGTGATTGCCCACATGTATACAGAGGTGAAAAAACATGAATGCACATGTTTTTCCTGTTTTTGGCCCATTCTCTTTCCATTTTTGTTGTAGAATCAATCGTTGATTGGTGTCTACCTCTGTGTGTGTGTGCAGGTCCACTGAGCGTGTCACTATGAACAGTCCTCCAGGCAGGTGAGTGTCTTGTCCAGGGTCCTAGCCTTTCTCTTGCTGCTGCTGTTGCTGCCTCCTTGTGAATTGACAAGACTGAGAGAGAGAACATTTAATGCAAAGGCCACCAGCCAGTCCACATGAGAACATGTACATATAAAGATAACTATTTTTAAAACTAAGGAAAAAACCAGATTGAACAGAACTGAAATTTAAAAAAAAAAATAAAAAAAAAAAGATATTGAGAGAAAGGAAGAGAGAGAGAGAGGGGCGGGGGGGGGGGGGGGGGGGGGGGTTAAAAATAAAAGCCCTCTCTGTTGCAATGGAGGATTGTCCAAATTCTGTTTGTAAACATAATCACAGTCTGCTGGAACTGTTTGAAAGAACAGAAACAACATACATGGAAGCACTCATGTTTTTGTCTGACATTGTGTACAGCCTGCAAGGCAGGGTGTTAACCTGGATGTGGAGTGTGCAAATGTCTGTCTTTGGTGGCTGGTCTGGTGGGCTTTGAAGTGTGATGGATCATTTGGTTGGTGTGTGTGTATATATATATGTGTGTGTGTGTGTTTCTGTGTGTGTGTTTGTGTGTGAGAGTGAATAAGCATGTGTGTATGTGTGTGAGTGAGCATGAGTGTGCGTGTGTGTGTGTGTGTGTGTGTCTGTGTGGGTGTGAGAGTGTGTTTGTGCAGTGGGGGTGGGGGGTGGGGGTAGGGAGGTATGGGGAGGGGGGATATGAGAGTGTGTGTGGGTATGAGTGTCTTGTGTGTGTGTGTGTGTTTAGGTCTGTGCGGGTATGTGTGTGTGGGTGTGAGTGTGTGTGACCCACTATCACAAAATGAGTCTGATGTCACTTTGTGGTCATTTTCTTTTTCTTAGAAAAAAGAAGCTTTTAATGCTCTTTCCAACAGCGAAAACCTGTTCAATATCACACACAGACTCACTCTCTCTCTCTCTTTCTCTGTGCCTGAGCTACAGCTTGCTAGTTTCAGTTTCACTTTCTCACTGCGTTTAGACAAATCTGTATGTGCCACACCACATCCACAAGGCTGATGCCTGACCAGCAGCATAACCTAACGCATTTAGTCAGGTCTTGAGGGCATGCACATATATTGATTTTCTACAGAATTTTGCCAGAGGACAACACTCGTTGCCATGGGTTCTTTTTAATTGCGCCAAGTGCGTGCTGCACCGGGGCCTTGGTTTATCCTCTCATCCGAATGACTTGATGCTCAGTTAGATTTTCCAGTCAAACTAGGAAGAAAGGATGAGACTGGGATTCAAACCCAGACCCTCCTGGACACTGTATTGGCAAACGAGCGTCTTAGCCATCTTGCCACCTTCCTCCTACTGGAGCCTACAGCAGCCTACTGGAGTTGAAAAAATCAGAAGTGTTTCAAAGAGATGTTTATGTTGATGTCTACAGATGTTGTGTTTTCTGTGGGTGTGTCATGTAGATAAAGGCACTGCAGAATCAAAATCTATCACAGTATTACATTCAATACTTGACCTCCCCTCAGCCAGTTTCTTGCCCCAGCTCACTTCTGACTTAGTGACAGAGGGTTATGCACTGCATTGCACAAACCTTTGCTTGACTTTGCTTGCTTGTGGATTTATGTGCATGCGTGTTTATGCATACAAATGTCCATGTGTATACATGCAGTGTGTGTGTCTGTGAGCACATGTGTGTGTGTGTGTGGTTGCATTCATATGCCAGTGTTTCTGCAAGCGTGAACATACATTCATAGAATATATAACACAGCTGTATCATTTCTCCATGCTTTCACATCATTAACAAATGTGTCCGTGCCATGGTTCAATGGACCAGTCAAGCTTAATAGCCACTGCTTGAGCCTGGTGAACAGAGCCTGCCCATTTATAATTCAGAACCAGAGCCATGAAAATGTTGGTCACTCCATGTGATGGCATGGACCTTGGGTTAAGGATCACTTGGTGAAGGTGTTGAAAACAGTATTGCCAGAGAAGGGAGATCAGTCCTGTGGTGCTCCGGCTGATTCCACAGCTTTCGCTTCATTACTTTGGGGTTTTATTATGGTGGAGAGGAAAGTTTCCAGCTTGTGTTGTATTCTGTGCCCTCTGTGACTCTTTTCTGCCCATTGTTACTTATACTTCAGGGGCAGTTTGGAGTGTGTTGTCTGCAGCTGTCATCAGTATCTGATTTTTTCTATCTCTTGTCTTTCAGTCTTTTTTTTTCTGTCTCTTTTGTCTCTCTGTCCATGTGTGTGTGTGTGTGTGTGTGGGTGTGTGTGTGTGTGTGGGTGTGTGTGTCTATATGTGTGTGTGTGTGTGTGTGTGTGTGATCAGTGTATGTGAGACATGCTGTCATCTGACGTTTTATGTTCACTCTGTGCATCCTTTAACTCCTCTCTGTGATTCATCCCACCTCTCCCATGTCTGTTTCTCTCCTCCTTTACACCCCCTCTCTCACACTCTCACTTGCGTTCACATTTACATGCATGCATGCAGCGCACGCACACACACACACACACACACACACACACAATGTATATATATATATATATATATATATATATATATATATATATATATATGTTGATCAAAAATCCCAAGATTACATACTGGACTGTGCACATGAAGCCTGAAGGACACACTGGATGATGCAGAGTATAGGTATCATTAGGCTTGATAGTTTTCCCATACATTCTCTGCCCCTTCCCTCCACCTAATATTTACCCCCCTGACCACACAGACCACACACTGCCCCTCCCCCTCCCTTCCCTTCCCTCCTCTCTGTCTCACTGTCTCTGTCTCTGTCTATACTCTATGTCTCTCTCACTCTCTCTCAGTGTTACAGTGAGTGAAATCAGTTTTGGTTTCAGATAGATTATTTGTCATCTGATATACTTTAAATTTGTTGACTTTTCTTATTGTTGTTCAAAGCAGCCTTTCAAATCAAGAAAGCTCGAACACAAGTATTGTCCATTTTAATTCGCTATTAACCACACACACAAAAAAGCTTTTTGTCTGGTATAGGCCTCTGTATGAACACGTGCGCATGTGAACGCATGCTCAAACACACACACGCGTACGTACACACAAAATGATTTAGAACCAGACTTACATTCTACCTGAGTTGCAACCTTCCTATCCATTAACTGTTTTGAGATAACGTGTTGTTAAGATTTGATCTCTTCATAGAAAGTTTAAACTGAAAGTGTTTCAAAGATGTTTTTATGCTGGTGCCTTCAGATGAATTGCCGTTGCATACTGTCACATCATTAACAAATCTGTCTGTGCTTTAGTTCAGTGGACTGCCATGCTTAACAGCCAATGCTTCACACTGCTGTTATAGAGCCTGCCCACTTATAATGTAGAGCATCATCCATGAACCATGTCTGTGTGTGTTTGTAAGTATTTGTATGTTTGTGTGTATATGTGTGTGTGAGTGAGTAAGTTGTGTGTGTGTGAGAGAGACAGACAGAGAGGGGTGGTGTCAACATGTGCTTGTGTGTGTGTGTGTGTGTGTGTGTGTGTGTGTGTGTGTGTGTGTGTGTGTGTTTGAATTAGAGAGAGAGAGAGAGAGAGTGTGTGTGTGTGTGTATGTGTGCATGTGTGTGTGTGTACATGTGTGTGTTTTAGTGTGAGTATGCATGTGTGTGTGTGTGTGTGTGTGTGTGTGTGTGTGTGTGTGTGTGTGTTTGTGTGTGCATGTGTGTGTGATGTGTGGTCATCTGACACATATTGACTCTCAGCACTCCTGTCTGTTCTGTGTTTCTTCCATTCACCCCTCCCTTGTCTCCTCCTCTCTTCCTCTTGTTGTCTTCCTCCCAACTGCCCTCTTTCCTGCTCACTTTTACATGCATGCAGCACACACACACACACACACACACACACACACACACACACACACACACACACACACACACACACACACACCCTTTTGATATTTTTTTTTCATCTCCCCTTCTCCACCCCTTCACCTGCCCCCCCCCCCACCCCCCCCTCTCTCTCTCTCTCTCTCTCAGAATGTCTCTTATGACTGGGATCAACTTCTGGTTTCATACAGATCACGTGTCATGTGATATATTGTGCTCTTTGCTGCTCTCTTTTCTTTCCTTTTTTTTTTTTACCTTCTTGGTTTGGTTTGGTTTAGTCTGCAGACTTGCTGATTGAAGGGCAGAAGAGACAGATTTAGATTATCAATATTTCTTTGGGAGAAAAAATGTCAGGAATGGATGGATGGAAAACAGTGCTTTGGATTCAGAATTATCAGTCAGAAATACCTCCAGGACTTTTGACAGAGACAGACAGAGAAAGGGCACTGGGGTAGTGACAGAGGGGGTAGGGAGAGGAGTAAGGGGCAAGACATCAATGCAGACAATGACCAAAGTACAGAGACAGAGAAAGGGCATTGGGGTAGTGACAGAGGGGGTAGGGAGAGGAGTAAGGGGCAAGACATCAATGCAGACAATGACCAAAGTACAGAGACAGAGAAAGGGCATGGGGGTAGTGACAGAGGAGTAAGGGGCAAGACATCAATGCAGACAATGACCAAAGTACAGAGACAGAGAAAGGGCATGGGGGTAGTGACAGAGGAGTAAGGGGCAGGACATCAATGCAGACAGTGACCAAAGTACAGAGACAGAGAAAGGGCATGGGGGTAGTGACAGAGGGTAAGGGGCAAGACATCAATGCAGACAATGACCAAAGTACAGAGACAGAGAAAGGGCACTGGGGTAGTGACAGAGGGGGTAGTGACAGAGGAGTAAGGGGCAAGACATCAATGCAGACAATGACCAAAGTACAGAGAGGGGACTGGAGATGACAGGGAGAGGGAGATGTAATTATGGCAGCTTAAGTTGCAGGGGTTTGAGGGAGGGGGCAGCATGGAAAAGGGAGGGTGGAGGAGGGTATAGTGGAGGGGGAGGGTCAAATTCCTGTCACTGTTGTCTGCTGCAGACATGAAGCAAGAGATGAACACCAAGTTGGTTTTATGTATCATTTAAAAAAGATATATATATATATTAAAGATAAATGCTGTGCAACAGTACAGAATGAATAACAGCTACAGCAAGCTGAGCTTATGATATACATGACCTGTTTTTCTTCTTCACATTCATGTTCCATTTTAGTCAATTTTTCAGATGTGAATTTTGTATTCCACAGTAATTAGAGAAGTTGTGACCATATTTGAGTGAAATTAGAACCTTCAGCAACACCAAATATTTCTGTTGACTCAGAAGGCAAACCAAAAAGTTGACAAACTTTGTTTCTTTGCGTTGAAGTGTTGTCCTTTCTCTCAGTGTGTGTTTGTGTTTGTGTGGATATCTTGCATATTCATAGACCATTCTTCATAAGCTACATTCACACTAAGCCCAGCCAGTTGCTGTCAGCCTGATACAACACCTTCAGTCAGACACAGCCAGCTAGTTGCTGTCAGCCTGATACAACACCTTCAGTCAGACACAGCCAGCTAGTTGCTGTCAGCCTGATACAACACCTTCAGTCAGACACAGCCAGCTAGTTGCTGTCAGCCTGATACAACAACACCTTCAGTCAGACACAGCCAGTTAGTTGCTGTCAGCCTGATACAACACCTTCAGTCAGACACAGCCAGCTAGTTGCTGTCAGCCTGATACAACACCTTCAGTCAGACACAGCCAGCTAGTTGCTGTCAGCCTGATACAACACCTTCAGTCAGACACAGCCAGCCAGTTGCTGTCAGCCTGATACACCACCTTCAGTCAGACACAGCCAGCTAGTTGCTGTCAGCCTGATACAACACCTTCAGTCAGACACAGCCAGCTAGTTGCTGTCAGCCTGATACAACACCTTCAGTCAGACACAGCCAGCTAGTTGCTGTCAGCCTGATACACCACCTTCAGTCAGACACAGCCAGCTAGTTGCTGTCAGCCTGATACAACCACCTTCAGTCAGACACAGCCAGCTAGTTGCTGTCAGCCTGATACAACCACCTTCAGTCAGACACAGCCAGCTAGTTGCTGTCAGCCTGATACAACACCTTCAGTCAGACACAGCCAGCTAGTTGCTGTCAGCCTGATACAACACCTTCAGTCAGACACAGCCAGCTAGTTGCTGTCAGCCTGATACACCACCTTCAGTCAGACACAGCCAGCTAGTTGCTGTCAGCCTGATACAACACCTTCAGTCAGACACAGCCAGTTAGTTGCTGTCAGCCTGATACAACACCACCTTCAGTCAGACACAGCCAGTTAGTTGCTGTCAGCCTGATACAACACCACCTTCAGTCAGACACAGCCAGCTAGTTGCTGTCAGCCTGATACAACACCACCTTCAGTCAGACACAGCCAGCTAGTTGCTGTCAGCCTGATACAACACCACCTTCAGTCAGACACAGCCAGTTAGTTGCTGTCAGCCTGATACAACACCACCTTCAGTCAGACACAGCCAGCTAGTTGCTGTCAGCCTGATACAACACCTTCAGTCAGACACAGCCAGCTAGTTGCTGTCAGCCTGATACAACACCTTCAGTCAGACACAGCCAGCTAGTTGCTGTCAGCCTGATACAACACCTTCAGTCAGACACAGCCAGCTAGTTGCTGTCAGCCTGATACAACACCTTCAGTCAGACACAGCCAGCTAGTTGCTGTCAGCCTGATACAACACCTTCAGTCAGACACAGCCAGTTAGTTGCTGTCAGCCTGATACACCACCTTCAGTCAGACACAGCCAGTTAGTTGCTGTCAGCCTGATACAACACCACCTTCAGTCAGACACAGCCAGTTAGTTGCTGTCAGCCTGATACAACACCACCTTCAGTCAGACACAGCCAGCTAGTTGCTGTCAGCCTGATACAACACCACCTTCAGTCAGACACAGCCAGCTAGTTGCTGTCAGCCTGATACAACACCACCTTCAGTCAGACACAGCCAGTTAGTTGCTGTCAGCCTGATACAACAACACCTTCAGTCAGACACAGCCAGCTAGTTGCTGTCAGCCTGATACAACACCTTCAGTCAGACACAGCCAGCTAGTTGCTGTCAGCCTGATACAACACCTTCAGTCAGACACAGCCAGCTAGTTGCTGTCAGCCTGATACAACACCTTCAGTCAGACACAGCCAGCTAGTTGCTGTCAGCCTGATACAACACCTTCAGTCAGACACAGCCAGCCAGTTGCTGTCAGCCTGATACAACACCTTCAGTCAGACACAGCCAGCTAGTTGCTGTCAGCCTGATACAACACCTTCAGTCAGACACAGCCAGCTAGTTGCTGTCAAGCCACGGTGCTCCTCAGATGTAAGAAACAAATACCATTGGGATTCACACTACTAGTATCATTGGAGAGTTCCATCCCTTGGACCAGCCATCCATCTCATCTGTGTGCTTGCAAAAAATTGAAAAGATGTTTGGAGACGGCTGGTTGCCAGTGTACATACATGGTGAGGGAGTGCAAGATGTTGTGCGCACAATTCTCAGACAGCTGCTGTCTGTCAGCAACTGTCGGGGCTTTCTGTGTTGCTTACACTAGGAAGGAAGTCACAAGCTTCAGTTAAAACTGACATCCCATGCTGGACCAGTTGTGCTGTGCAAGTTCCTGCCATTTTGTGGTGAAGACTCCATGACAAGCACTGTTGGGCAGTGCTGGTTGACGTGTGTTGTCAGGTGGTGTTTGTCGGTGTTTATCGACTGGAGACGAGTGAAACGACTGTGTGCCATGTTAGTGCAGTGGCGATTACTTTGAGCTCATGTGATGTATGTAGTGGAATCACATGCTGTGTTTTGCTGTGGCTGTGTTTCAGCATACAGGACGATGTCTCCTACGCCAAGTCCAAACTGGACAAACAGGTCAGTGGTATATGTAGGTATGTATGTCGTTAAACAATGGATGCACAGTGATTTTGAAGGGATGGAACAAATACAAATTTCAAAGAAAGGATGCCTGATGATTTTGAATGCTGGAAGGGAAGAAATATACTGTGAAAATGAATTATGTTTGATTGTGTTCGTTGAAAAGGTTAATAAGCTCAGAATCTTTTTTTTTTTTTTTTTTTTTTTTACATAGAGAATCTGCTTGTGCTGATTCATGTGAACAGAGCATGTGTTTTTCTTGTCCCCATACAAGGTTAAAGAGTTGTCACTCCCTGAATGATTGGTCAGCAGTTATGTGATCATTCATGGTGTGGTTGGTCAGGAGCTGATCATTCATGGAGTTACTGGTCAGTAGTTGATTTTATCATTCACTGAATGGTTGTTCAGTAGCTCATTTGATCACTCTGTCAGTGATCAGTCACTAGTTGATTTGATCACTCTTTCAGTGACTGTCAGTAGTTGATCTGATCATTCATTCAGTGGCTGGTCATTAGTTGATGTGACTGAAGCTAACTTTTAAATCGCTTCAGATATTACTGCCCATGTCAGACTGCATTGATGCACAGAATCTTTGTTGGTTATTTCAGCTTTCATATTCCTCCCTCCTCTCCCCACACCCCATGTTTATTCTCAGGAGACAGGAATCTGCTGAAAGAAAATGATCTGCTGCCGCATAATGCTTCTGACTTAAGTGTAATTATTAGTTGTGTGCTGTGGAGCCATGCTGAAAGACATTTAATTTCTCAGAGCCTCCTGCATGTCCCTGGTAGCAGCACTATCAGGGATTCTGTCATTGCTGCTGAAGGTGGCATGGAGGAAGAAGAGGAGAAACCAAAATTGGGATCACTGCTGGAACAGGGCTTCAGTGGCCACATTGTCTTGGCAGAGAGGTGTGGGAAGTGGGTAGGGTGGAGAGGGGAAGGAGGGTGAAGAGGTGGGAAGAAAGGGTGAATTGTAAGTATTGAAAAAAAGAAAAAATGTGAAAACAAGTCAATTTTTTTTGTCAGTAACAGGCAGTGAGATAAAACTAAAGAGAAGAAAAACTTTTTTGTTTTGTTTTTTTGTTTTTGTTTCCCAGACTCTTTTTTGGGTGTTCTGGTTCGTGACAGACACTTGATCACTTTTGTATGACGGTTGCTGACCATCCCTTGATTAGTTTTGTGTGATGGTTCCAGACAGACCCTTGATCAGTGATGTGTGTGTGTGATGGACGGTTGATCAGTGATGTGTGTGTGTGATGGACCCTTGATCAGTGATGTGTGTGTGATGGACCCTTGATCAGTGATGTGTGTGTGATGGACCCTTGATCAGTGATGTGTGTGTGTGATGGACCCTTGATCAGTGATGTGTGTGTGATGGACCCTTGATCAGTGATGTGTGTGTGATGGACCCTTGATCAGTGATGTGTGTGTGTGATGGACGGTTGATCAGTGATGTGTGTGTGATGGACCCTTGATCAGTGATGTGTGTGTGTGATGGACCCTTGATCAGTGATGTGTGTGTGTGATGGACCCTTGATCAGTGATGTGTGTGTGTGATGGACGGTTGATCAGTGATGTGTGTGTGTGATGGACCCTTGATCAGTGATGTGTGTGTGATGGACGGTTGATCAGTGATGTGTGTGTGTGATGGACCGTTGATCAGTGATGTGTGTGTCTGATGGATACTTGATCAGTGATGTGTGTGTGTGATGGACCCTTGATCAGTGATGTGTGTGTGTGATGGACGGTTGATCAGTGATGTGTGTGTGTGATGGACGGTTGATCAGTGATGTGTGTGTCTGATGGATACTTGATCAGTGATGTGTGTGTGTGATGGACCCTTGATCAGTGATGTGTGTGTGTGATGGACGGTTGATCAGTGATGTGTGTGTGATGGACGGTTGATCAGTGATGTGTGTGTGTGATGGACGGTTGATCAGTGATGTGTGTGTCTGATGGATACTTGATCAGTGATGTGTGTGTGATGGACCCTTGATCAGTGATGTGTGTGTGTGATGGACCCTTGATCAGTGATGTGTGTGTGTGATGGACCCTTGATCAGTGATGTGTGTGTGATGGACGGTTGATCAGTGATGTGTGTGTGTGATGGACGGTTGATCAGTGATGTGTGTGTGTGATGGACGGTTGATCAGTGATGTGTGTGTGATGGACCCTTGATCAGTGATGTGTGTGTGTGATGGACGGTTGATCAGTGATGTGTGTGTGATGGACCCTTGATCAGTGATGTGTGTGTGTGTGATGGACCCTTGATCAGTGATGTGTGTGTGTGATGGACCCTTGATCAGTGATGTGTGTGTGTGATGGACCCTTGATCAGTGATGTGTGTGTGTGATGGACCCTTGATCAGTGATGTGTGTGTGATGGACCCTTGATCAGTGATGTGTGTGTGATGGACCCTTGATCAGTGATGTGTGTGTGATGGACCCTTGATCAGTGATGTGTGTGTGATGGACGGTTGCAGAAGGACCTGATCCAGCAGCAGAACCGGAGGAAGCGGGAGCAGAACCTGATGGTTCAGCGTAACGACAACAGTCGCCCCAACAGCGCTGGCCGCCCCAACAGTTCTGGGCGCCGGACCCGAGAAGAGAACAAACCTCTGGTTGGGTCCTCTGCCTCCAAGCCTGCCACACCGGACTTCGGTGCGTGCCGCATGGTCCTGCTTCTGCCCTCTCTTCTCATTTGTTAAAGCCTTGGACTTTCAGTATGAGGGTCCCAGGTTAGAGTTTCGGTAATGGCGCCTGGTGGATAAAGGGTGCAGATTTTTTTCTGATCTCCCGGTCCAACATATGTGCAGACCTGCCTGTGTCTGAAACCCGTTAATGAGCACATGCATGCAGAAGATCAAATACGCATGTTAAAGATCCTGTAATCCATGTTAGCGTTCTGTGGGTTGCAGAAATAAGAACATACCCAGCATGCACCTCCCCCTCCTGAAAATGGAGTATGGCTGCCTACATAGCGGGGTAAATAAACAAAACAGTCATACATGTAAAGTGTTAGGTGTCTGTATGAGTGTGTATGTTTGCATGACTGAACCTGATCAAATGACAGAAAACAAATGATGAGCGCCCACTGGCGGCTGTCTGTCAGCTCTCCCCAGGTAGGCAGCCTGTCGTTGAAATGACTTCATGTTTGTAAAGGGCTTCAAGCTTGGTCTCCAACCAAGGACAGGTGCTGTATAAGTATCTATATCATCATCTCCTCATCTTTTTTCTTTTCTTTTTTTTTCCCTTTTTTTCCTCCCGTTCTCTTCGCCTGTCATGTGCTTTCCTTCTCCTTCCTTCACTTTATTTCTCTCTCTCTTTTTGTCTTTTTTTTCACTTACCTGACCACATCACCTGCCTTCAGACTAATTGGTGTGACGTTTTTATTACCTGTGGACTAGAAGCAAAGTATTGTGTAAGATCCAGCAGGGTACTAATAGTGGTCATGCTTCCAGAGGTGATGCCTACCACTTGCCACCCTCACACATCTGGGTAGTCTTTACTTCTGAAGAAGGGATAGTTTGTTTGTTTATTTGTTTATTAAGATGACTTGCTAAATAGCTCATAGTCTTGAAGCTCCTGCGCTTTAGTTAGGGGCAACTCTCATCACTGCATTGTATCTCCTGCTATCTGGGATTGCAACTCCCATGTTCAGTGATATAGGAGTGGGCTTTAACAAAAGTGCATGACTGTTTTTACCTCACCCTGGAGGCAGCCATACACTGTTTTCAAGGGTGTGCATGCTGGATCTGTCGTTTTATTCATGACCCACTGAGCTGTGGCATGGAACAAGGGATCTTTAATGTGTACAGTGTATGCACATGAAAGGGGTTCAGGCACCACAGGTCTGCACATATGTTGACTTGGGAGATTGGAAAAACCTCCACCTTTTTAACCCTTTCGCTGCCAGGAAAATAAGATTTAAGTGAAATCTATTTGCCAGGGTTTTTTTCACAAAAAACGGGTATAAATTTTCAAAAAATTCTGTGCTCTTTGTTATTGGAGAAAGACCCATAAAAGTATATATTTTCTGAAAGGTAAATGAATAAAGAATACAAAACACATGCTGTTTTCCCATTTTATATATTTTTAGTGACATGCTGTTGTTTTGAAATCAGTGTTTTGTTTTTTGTCACATTTTCAACTTGTTCATTACAAACATTAGTCAGGTAATTTGCACAAAAACATCATATTTTCTGGACAAATGGATATCTGCAAACACAAAATCATACTAGAACAACCACAATATATATATTTTTTTAAAGAGATAGATACACAATACATTGTGACTTCTCCAAGTGATAAGATGGATGTGAGGCCACGCCCCCTCAGTCTCCACCCCCCTCCTCCTCACCCCTCTCACACAGTCACTTGATTCAGTTTTCATCAGACCGCGTTGGCTGCGTGCCAAGAATATCGCTCTGCTGTTAATTCGGTCATCTGTCGTCTGCTAACATCTGTACAGCCGGCATCACTCACTGACAGTCGCATCTTGGCCACTCTCTTGATTACTCCCTTTATTTTCTATCAGATCGTCCTATAAATGTTCATCACTATCTTCTCCTTTGAATTTATGCTTCAATTCTTTCTGAGCATCAGCTAAAGAAAGAAATCATGGTTGATTTAGTTCGTCACGATCGCATGTCTTGAGCACGGCGTCAGTCCGACATTTTGTTGAGCGAGCGAGGAGAGAAGTCAGGCAAACACTTGGACAGTGACCCAACCAAAACGTTCAAATAAAGGACTGCTTCATGACGTAGATGGGGTTTCTAGCTATGAATAGAATCTAGAGAGATTCCCGAGGCTAAAGCTACCACTATTTTTGCCAAGGAAGTGAATGCAAACCAGGGAAAAGTCAGAATATTTCGATGACGAGTTATCTCGTCATGCAGACAGCGAAGCATACATGCTTGCCATGACGAGTTATCTCGTCATGCAGGCAGCCTAGGGGTTAATCCACATGGCACCGCAACCAGGATTTGAACCCAGGACCTACAGATTGAAAGTCCAATGCTTTGACCACTCAGCTGCTGTGCACCAATCCCTACATTCTGTTATGGAGGGTGGAGATTTCATGGCTCTTCGTTTGATCTTTCACCACTGCTGACATCTGTCACTGGTTCTCTTCTCATGCCTTTGTTGAACCCAAAGGACTGATCAAGTTTTGATCCATACAGGGATGACAAACTAGTCTGTTTGCTTTGCACATGTTTTCTCTTTTCTCTATCTCACTCATTGAAAATCAGTGCTATTTTCTTAGCTTGCAAGGTCAGGGTTTAAAACTTTTTTTTTTTAAATGAAATATTTATGTATGTTGGTTTTCTTTTTGTGCAAAAGGAAAAAGAATATGTTTTTCGCTAAATCCCACAATATCATGTCATGTGGACCTTATTGAAATGAATGATGTATACATTAGTGCAACAAGGGGCAGTGAGAAAAGTCAGTACTGTTTATGCTGCCAACTCCATGTACAAGGTATACTCAACTTCAAGTCAGTGCTTGGTAGCATAAGCAGCATTGACGTGAAGTTGTGTACCTTGTACATGGAGAGAGTTACCACTCTTTATTGTCCAACCCAAATAGTTGGACAGCAGTTGCTTCTTCTTCAGTCCTGATGGCCACAGTCCATCATGACTGTCTGGTATACATCCCTTAAGGAATAGTGTATCAAGCCAGAAACAATTTGAAAATCTTGAAGGAATTTTTTTTTTTTTTTTAATTTTTTTTTTTTTTAATGTATCAGCCCTTTGATTTAGTTTTGCTTCCCTCCCCATCAGCCTACGAGGGCCCGGCGGCCACAGAGAGGGTGTACGACAGCAGCCTGGGGGTCGGGGGGGACTACAACAAGGGGAGCAGCGGCAACGTTCAGGTCATCAACACCACCACCACTGCCTCCCGCGACTATAGCGACTCAGACAGCGATGATGATGACGATAACCTGGCACTGGACGCAGGTTAGTTAGTGAAAGGCGCTGTCAGGAGTGTGATCAGTGTATGATGGTGATGATGTTGTTGTGGAGTGGGGAGGGGCGGGGGTTACAGGGCAGGGTAGGTGATTGTTGAGGATGTCTGCTTCTGTTGTGATTCTAACAGCTTGTTGTTTTGTATTCAGAGATGCCAACTGTTACGATTTTGCTGTATTTTGTTATGCTTATTCACAGTTTGTTCCAACATTACGCCAACATCAAAATTATTCCGACAAGTTCATTTTTGACTACACAGCATGGTCACTGCTTTCCTGTCGTAACATTACCAAGACGCTCTAGACCTTTCGATCACAAGGCCAGGGCAGTAACTACAAACTTTGGTCTCACGTTATGATGCTCAGCTAATCAGGTGATGTTTACACTGAAACAGCATTGAGTGGACCAGTCAGCTTAATAGTTGCCCCTGGAGTGATGGCATAGAGGTAACGCTTCCGCCTAGGAGGCAAGAGAATCAGAGCGTGCTGGTTTGAATCATGGCTCAGCTGCCAGTATATTCTTCCCCTCCACTAGACCTTGAGTGGCGGTCTGGATGCTAGTCATTCAGATGAGACAATAAATCGAGGTCCTGTGTGCAGCATGCACTTAGCACACGTAAAAGAACCCACGGCAACAAAACGGTTATTCCTGGCAAACTTCTGTAGAAAAATGCACTTCAGTAGGAAAAACAAATAAAACTGCATGCAGGAAAAAATACAAAAATATGGGTGGCGCTGTGTAGTGTAGCGATGCACTCTCCCTGGGGAGAGCAGCCCGAATTTCACACAGAGAATTCTGTTGTAATAAAAAGAGAAATACAAATAAAAATTAGAGCAAGAGAGAACATGGCTAAATCAAGTTGCGTCTTGGTCAAGCAGTGTCTGTGCCTGGTGGATTAAGGTGTGGAGTGTTTGCATGCTGTGTAGATAAAATGTACGTTTGCAGATGTGGCTCAGAGTCCGAGTGTTCCTACCAAATTCAGAATGTGTGTGGAAGATGAAAATGAGAGATGGATGAAGGTCCAGCGGTAAAGAGATTTGGACATGAAAGATCTGACTGGGCTTTATCCCACAGGCCAGGGTCTTAAAAGGAGGAGGCTGGGCAGAGTGTTCAGACGCTAATCTGCCAATACAGTGTGACTCTCCCTTTCTTCCCAGTTTGGAAAATCAAACTGAACATTTAGACTTTTGGATTGGATGATAAACCGAGGTCCCTGATGCAACAAAAGTGTTGTTCTGTGGCAAAATTTTGTAAAAGAAATCGACTCTGATAGGTACACAAATATGTAAGCATGCACTCAAGGCCCGACAAGCACATTGTTTTATGTTGCTGTCATCTGCCTAGCGGATGTGGTGCAGCATAAATAGATTTGTCTGAATGTGATTATTCCTCCTTGAGAGACTTAAACAGAAACTGAGGGTCTGTGGAGGTTTGGTAAAAATATGAAGATGCAAGGTGGCCTGTTGTTGGAAGGTAGTTGTATTCGCCTCTCATATATGTACACTTATTAACACACATAATTTCTATTTGATGCAAATAATCAAAAGATCTGTTGGATGTTAGCACTTGCGTGGATTTCATTGGTCACTCTCATAGCATGCACTCTCACAAAACACATTCTAGCATGTTATAATTATGCATGTTTAATGAAGTCTGTTGAAGTGTTTTGTGTGCGTGGATTTTGCAGGCCGTTCCAGAAGTAAGTATGTAGTGATGCTTTCACCAAAGATACATCCTTGCCATCCCCCCTCTTTTCCCCCTTCCCCCTCCCAGTCATCCCATTCCCCTTTACTACCCCTTGAGCATGAGTGTGGCCAGCAACAAGACAGGGCTTTGTGTGTGGGATGGATGGTTCATAAATGGTGGACATACTCTGGTGTGTTTTTGTTTTAACGGCCCTCTGTGAATTGTTCCTATTGTTCATGTGTGCAGTTGATGTGAAAAGTGAACTGTCACGGTGCTGATGGCACCATGTCTGAAAAATTGTTCAGTATTGTGTTTGTTGATTATCGATACACATGACAGTTTGCCTGCCGCTGTTTTTAGGCATGTTTGGAACTGAATATCTTAATAATCTGTAAACAGATTTCCAGTGGAACATTTTTTTTACACACACTTTTAACATAATGCTTTCTTTGACAACAATTGTCTTGTCACTGAATTCAATCATTTCAGTGGAGTGGAATTTGTCATGGCTGTTATAACTTTATGTTGGAGGAATCTGAAATGTCATTGATGGAACTGATTATTTCTCTCTTCACTGGAACTTGATTTTTTTAACACAGTGTGAATTCATTCCCTTTGGAATTGGATGTCTCTCTGTTGTGTATTTACCCCTAATGGGTTGGAGTTTGGAATTGAATGTGTCTCTGTTGTGTATTTATCCTTAATGGGGTTGGAGTTTGGAAGTGAATGTGTCTCTGTTGTGTATTTATCCTTAATGGGGTTGGAGTTTGGAAGTGAATGTGTCTCTGTTGTGTATTTATCCTTAATGGGGTTGGAGTTTGGAAGTGAATGTGTCTCTGTTGTGTATTTATCCTTAATGGGGTTGGAGTTTGGAAGTGAATGTGTCCCTGTATTGTATTTTTTCCCCTCTGCCCAGTCCCTTTCCTGTATATTTCCTGTGATATGAAGAAGTGGATGTATCTTAGTGTGTCTTTTCATTGAATAAGGATCTTGTGGATATAGAACTGATCCACAAAACTAGCTTGTTTGCAGTTGAGGCATGCTGTTTCTGTGATGCTGCTTTTGGAGTTTGTTACCTGTGTGTGACTGTATGTATCGCAGCTTGTGTGGTAACTTGGCTCAGTGTGTGCTGTGTGGATTGGGGTGGGATGATGGGGTGAACCTTGGAAGTTGTCTTGGGGAGAAGGACGTGGTGCCATATGAATAGTTTAACCTTTTCTTTTTATCTGAGTACTGTAAATGATTAAGAGAGGACATTTGTTATAATTTGAAAAGGTCTCCCTGAAGCCTTTCTTATGGGTGAGGGGGGTTGTGGTGATGAGGTGGCTTTGTTTTCTTTCTATCCTGATTTCACCTGCAAACCCACCCACACAAACCCTTTCATTCCTGTCCTGTTCTCTTTCTCATTTTCTTGTCTTGCATTTCTCTCCTTCTGTCTATTTTGATGTCTTTCTGAAGTGTCTGTCTTCAGAACCAAGATAATGTTGCTTGTGTTATAGGAGACACCCTATTGTCATCTGATCAATCCAATATATATATAAATATATAGCCACCTGTTCTCTGTCAGAAACTAACACCTTAAATCAAGATCACTGTCACTGCTCCCAACATCTAGTTTGGTTGTGGGGGTGTTTCACTGCTGAACACATCACCAGCATTCTCCATTTTGGACGGACGGTCTCCAGACAGATATGATACAATATAATTGGATGAATTAATGAAATACAGCTGACTGTCCTTTTTAAAAAATAAAAAATTATCGGTCTTTCGCATACTGTCATTGTTGTGCTTATTTTTGTTTCCCTCATTTGTTCATGCAGTTTATAATAATGAAGGAAAGAGTGCAGAATATGCAGTTGTTCATGCAGTTTATAATAATGAAGGAAAGAGTGCAGAATATGCAGTTGTTCGTGCAGTTTATAATAATGAAGGAAAGAATGCAGAATATGCAGTTGTTCATGCAGTTTATAATAATGAAGGAAAGAGTGCAGAATATGCAGTTGTTCATGCAGTTTATAATAATGAAGGAAAGAGTGCAGAATATGCAATATGTATATCCTATGTCCTCCTCCTATATTTGTCCAGTGTCTTATTACAGATCTTTTTCTTATTTATGCATTAGGTTAATGTGATGTATCTGTATTGTTTAGTATTATGTTTTGTGCATTGTACAAAGAAAAAGAAGAAATGAATGAATAAGAATATTTATTAAAACAAAAAATTAAAAAAAGAAGAAAGAAAGAAAGACAGCTTACAGCAGCAGGTGACCATGGTGCTGGCGGTGTGTGTGTTGACCAGAAACAGAAATCATCCTGCCCAGCGGCGAGCACAGCAAGGGGCGGGAGAGGAAGGGGGTGCGGGGAGGGGATGGGGACCGGCCCCACAAGGCGGAGCGGGGGGACAGGGGGGGTGGAGGCCGACAGCAGCAGCAACAGGTGACGGAGCGGACGGGGGGAATGGGGGAGGTGGAGAGGAGGGAGTCCCCCAGCACACCCTCCACCCTCATCACGGATGAGGAAGACATCGAGAGTGTGGATGTCAGCTCCGTGCCTGTGGCCCCCCAGCCCTCAGACCGCAGGTCCCCCGCCCCCACCCTCACCAAGTCTGCCAACTTCGCTGCAGACTGCAGTCAGGTCAGTGAGGGGCTGTGGGGGAGGGAGGGGGTGGGGGTCAGGGTCAGCTCTCTCTGTGTTGTCAAGGTGTCATTGAATCTGTCCCCTTCCTGTCTGTGTCACTGTCAGTCAGGTCAGTGGGAGTGAAGGTCAGGGTCAGCTCTCTCTGTGTTGTCAAGGTGTCATTGAATCTGTCCCCTTCCTGTCTGTGTCACTGTCAGTCAGGTCAGTGGGAGTGAAGGTCAGGGTCAGCTCTCTCTATGTTGTGAAGGTGTCATTGAATCTGTCCCCTTCCTGTCTGTGTCACTGTCAGTCAGGTCAGTGGGAGTGAAGGTCAGGGTCAGCTCTCTCTATGTTGTCAAGGTGTCGTTGAATCTGTCCCCTTCCTGTCTGTGTCACTGTCAGTCAGGTCAGTGGGAGTGAAGGTCAGGGTCAGCTCTCTCTGTGTTGTCAAGGTGTCATTGAATCTGTCCCCTTCCTGTCTGTGTCACTGTCAGTCAGGTCAGTGGGAGTGAAGGTCAGGGTCAGCTCTCTCTGTGTTGTCAAGGTGTCGTTGAATCTTGCCCCTTCCTGTCTGTGTCACTGTCAGTCAGGTCAGTGGGAGTGAAGGTCAGGGTCAGCTCTCTCTGTGTTGTCAAGGTGTCATTGAATCTGTCCCCTTCCTGTCTGTGTCACTGTCAGTCAGGTCAGTGGGAGTGAAGGTCAGGGTCAGCTCTCTCTGTGTTGTCAAGGTGTCATTGAATCTGTCCCCTTCCTGTCTGTGTCACTGTCAGTCAGGTCAGTGGGAGTGAAGGTCAGGGTCAGCTCTCTCTATGTTGTCAAGGTGTCGTTGAATCTGTCCCCTTCCTGTCTGTGTCACTGTCAGTCAGGTCAGTGGGAGTGAAGGTCAGGGTCAGCTCTCTCTATGTTGTCAAGGTGTCGTTGAATCTGTCCCCTTCCTGTCTGTACATAATGATAATAATGATAGTATTTATATAGTGCTGAATCTTGTGCAGAGACAAATCTAAGCGCTTTCACACCAGTCATTCACACGCATGCATAACTCTAAAACTGAAGAAAACTGAAGACAAGGAAGAGGCAGGGGAGGAAGGCTATTTTGGGAAGAGGTGGGTTTTAAGGCCAGACTTAAAAGAGCTGAGTGCGGAGACCTGACGAAGCAAAAGAGGAAGTCCATTCCAAATACAAGGTCCAGAAACAGAGAAAGAACAGTGTCCAGCAGTGGAATGTTTGAATCTGGGTATGCGTAAACAGAGTGGATCTGAAGCTGATCATAGAGAGTGAGATGGAGTGTAGAGGTGAAGGCAGCCACAAAGATAGAAAGGGGCAGATTTGTGAATACATTTATAACATAGAGTGCTGATTTTATACTTTATTCTGTATGAGACAGGGAGCCAATGGAGATGTTGCAAAATAGGAGTAATGTGCTCAGATCTTTTCTTTCTGAGGATGAGTCGGGCAGCAGAGTTTTGTATGCGCTGAAGGGGCTGAATGGATGAAGCAGGCATACCAGACAATAGAGAGTTACAGTAGTCAAGGCGAGAGAGAATGAAAGAAACAACAAGTCTAGATGTTGCGTCAAGGACAACGCCGAGGTTCCTGACTGAGCTGGAAAGAGGGATGGATGTACTGCCAAGTTTGATTTTGTCAGCTGTGATGGAAGAGAGTTTTTGTTTAGTTCCTATGATCATTGCTTCGGTTTTGTCTGCGTTCAGTTGTAATTTATTTAGAGTCATCCAGTTTTGAATGTCCAGGAAGCATTCAGATGTTTCTTGCAAGAGCGAGGACAATTTTTCAGGGGTATCACTCTTCTGAAGTTGAGTGTCATCAGCATAGGAATGATGACTAACATTGTGGTTTGATAATTCCAGTGAAAAGAGCAGTGTACAGTGTGAAGAGAACTGGGCCTAAAACAGATCCCTGTGGGACTCCGTGTTTGATTTTAACAGGTTCAGACTGGACATTATCAACGATGACAGACTGTAATCGATCAGTGAGATAAGACTTGAACCAGTTGAGAACAGTGCCGTTGATACCAAATGTAAAATGAAGACGAGAAAGAATGATTGAATGGTCTATCATGTCAAAGGTGGCTGACAAGTCGAGGAGAGTGAGAAGGGAAATTTTTCTTGAGTCAGAAGAGTGAGAAGGGAAATTTTTCCTGAGTCAGACGCTAGCAGTAGATTGTTCAGGATGTGAAGGAGAGTGGTTTTGGTGCTGTGGTCAGTACGATATGCAGACTGAAAAGGGTGAAGGAGATTGTTGAAACAAAGGTGGTTGTTGAGCTGCTTCAGGACAGCTTTTTCAAGGAGTTTGGACAGGAAAGGAAGGTCAGAAACTGGTCGATAATTTTTCAAAATATTTGCATCAGGGTTGGATTTCTTCAGAAGAGGCTGGATGATTGCAGTTTTGAAAGTGGATGGAAACATTCCAGTAAGAAGGGATGAGTTGACAATGTTGGTGATTGTGGGGAGAAGCTGTGAGACACACTGGGAAAAGACATTTCTTTCAGGATTTCATGGACTTCTGTTTCAGTCAATGGATTAAAAGAATGGAGAGGAGTGCCGCTGAATTGAGGATCAGGATGAGCAGGTTGGAAAGACATTTGGTCTAAGATGGTACGAATATTTTGGACTTTGTCAAAAAAGAAAGAGGAGAAGAGAAGACATTGGGGAGTTCAGATAAAGTGTAGGCAGAAGGAAGAGGAGTCTTTTTTGCAGTACCAAGAAGATTTGACATGACAGAGTAAAGAGATTTGGTGGATGTGGCATTGAGAAATTGAGAAGAAAAGAAGTTTGTCTTTGCTGATGAGATCATATGTTTGACTTTATTTATTTGTTTTCGGAAGATTTGATTGTGGACTTGCAGTTTTGTTGATCGTCTTTCCAGTTGGCGACGTTTGGGTATTGCAAGTCGAATGTCTTGTCAGGGAGCATGCGGGTAGTGGGGGGTGCATGTTCATCCAGCAGTTGAGAGAGGACAGTGTTGTAATGTGTGGATACATCGATACAGGAAGAAATTTTGGAAAGGCGTTCAGCAGCTTGAGAAGAAAAAGAGTCAATGTTGATGAATTTCAGGTTGCGACGAGTAACAGATTTTTTGGTTCTGGTAGGTTTTGAAATATTCAGCAAGAATATAACAGCAGAATGGTCGGAAGAAAGTTTGCCAGTTACAGTCACTGACGCAACCATGGCATCAGAGTCATGTGCGATGAGCCAGTCCAAGGTATGGCCAGATCTGTGTGTTGGTTCTATAACGAACTGAGAGAGAGAGTGAGTGGACAGAGATAGACATAGGCATTTGACATCAGTGGAAGTTTGGTTGTCGAAATGAAAATCAGCCGATGATGCAGCAATCCATTGACATTACTGCTGTTATATTTAGATCTGGGATCTACAAATTCATCCCTATTTCATGTGTAAATTCATGTTTTGTTCAGACCCACGTGCAGACTCTGCCACTGATTCGTGCAGACTCTGCGACTGAATCCGATATATCTGTGCGTTTCACCATGTTTCATATTCGCTGTTGTCTTCATGGAGTTGAAAACATGTGCGCAGACAGACTCTCTCTCCCTCTCCCTTACACACACTCTCACACATAGTTGCATTGAAAAGAATACTTCTTCTTCTTCTGCGTTCGTGGGCTGCAACTCCTACGTTCACTCGTATATACGCGAGTGGGCTTTTACGTGTATGATCGTTTTCAACCCGCCATGTAGGCAGCCATACTCCGCTTTTTGGGGTGTGCATGCTGGGTATGTTCTTGTTTCCATAACCCACTGAATGCTGATTTGGATCACAGGATCTTTAACGTGCATATTTGATCTTCTGCTTGCGTATCCACACGAAGGGGGTTCAGGCATTGGCAGGTCTGCACATCTGTTGACCTGGGAGATTGTAAAAATGTCCACCCTTTACCCACCAGGCATCGTCACCGTGATTCGAAACCGGGACCCTCAGATTGAAAGTCCAACGCTTTAACCATTCGGCTGTTGTGCCCGTCGAAAAGAATACATATATGCATGCAAACACACACACACACACACACACACACACACACACATTCACTGTCTCTCATACACACACTTGAGCATGCACACACACACACACAGAGCTGAATTGAACCCCTTGATTGCTGGAGAGCTTTCCAAACGTCTTTTAAACCATAAATATATTTTTTTAGAGTCCAGCTGTGCCCTGCACCTGTACCCTGTCATTTTTACTTTCAACTGCTGGTTTTGTTTTTTTTTTTTGTTTTTTTTTTGGGGGGGGTTGTTTGTTTGTTGTTGTTTTTTTCTCTTAACCCCACCAGGGACCTCCCGAATGCAGTCCCTAAGATCCCCCACCTGTTTCAGTAGATTTCACAATTTTAGAATCTCTTCTATGAACACAGATGGAGACTAAGGGAGAGGAAGCAAGAGAAAGCCATGTCATGAATAAAATAGACAAGTTACGATCAATGTCCACTGTTTTGTGTTGGTGAGTTTGTTGTGTGTAGGTGCTCCTCTTGTTTTGTCTTTGGAGGTTGGTGTCTCTGGTGGTATACCTTATAGACACCCCCACCAGCCTCTTTCCCCCTCCCCCCTCTCCCCACCCCCTATTTCATAACAAATCCTGCATTTGAATGGATGGGCATCACGCATGACTCTTTTAAGGCCTGTCCACTATTCCATAATTCCTGTTTGACTGGATGGTAAAATCATGCATGACTGTTTCAAGGCCGTGCTTCTCTCTTGTTTATTTTGCCTTGGCACTGGGACGGGACGAAACGATAACAGGCAGGCAGTGGCGAAAACGAAGGGAGACTACTGATGGGAGCGGAGGCGGCCTTTGCCCCCAACGAGCTGAACCTGGAGGACCTGGAGGAGTTTGTGGCCAGGCCTGCCCCCCAGGGCCACACCATCAAGTGCCGCATCACCCGTGACAAGAAGGGTGTCGACCGCGGCATCTTCCCCACATACTACCTCCACATCGAGCTGGAAGGGGGCAAGAAGGTCAGTGCTGAAAGGGGTGTATATATATATATATATATATGTCAACTGATTTTGCATATCATTAATCCGTCCAGTGCAAGAGAATTTTGTTTTAAAAAAAAATTGTAAGTGCTCTCCCCTTGCCAGGGAATTTTGAGGATTCAGGGGTGATCTTTTTTTTTTAAATTACAACACAAAAAAGATGAGATACAGAACTAAAGTAAATGCTTTCTGAAGGAAAATGATTAAAAAAATTTTTTTTTTTTTAATTGCCAGTTATGTTGGATCTAGATAACTGTTCAGGTATTTCAAAGTGAAGATAATAATTTCTGTGTGTGAAAAAGTGTGTATCCACCTCCACAGAATGACATCCCCTAAAACAAAAAAACAAAACAAAAATGAAGCTGGAAATAGCAAGCTTATTGTCTGATTATGCTTGTAAAAGAAAAGAAACAACTTGCAAGTTTACGATAACAATCACAACTCATGTAGTTATGTAAGTGAAAGTCTGTCCCAGCAATGATAAACATTGTTTCTGTTTAGATAAAAAGTCAGTCATGTCCATCGAAAGTGAAACGGAAATACACACACTTTAATTTTGATAAAACAGAAACGCACGTGACATGAACATAAGATCAAAATTGATGCTAGATTAATGAAACAGACAGACATGACACAAGATGTGAAGCAATCATCAATGGCAAGGTTTCCACTTCCAGAAAATCCTGCTGGCCGGGAGAAAGAGGAAGAAGAGCAGGACCTCCAACTACCTCATCTCCACAGACCCCACAGACCTCTCCCGCAATGGGGAGTCCTTCTGTGGGAAACTCCGGTGAGAGGGCCTTTACTGCTCAGGGATTTTGACACTGGCTGGCTGACTTTTAAAATTTTATTTATTTGTATCATCCCCACACTGTATCAGTGACATCAAGTCTGAATCTCCTCTTCACAGCTAACTCAGTCCACAGGGAGCTGCCTATGGGATTATCAGATGGCTTTTTTATGTTGTTTAGGATGAAGTATTCAAACATACATGAATTCGAGAAACATGTGACTCCTTGCCATCAGAAAAAGAAAATAAATGGAGTTGGTTTGAGGGCAGTGCAGAGTGGTGAGGGTTTGCTTTGCAGGAATGTGTTTCCTCTTTTTCCCACAGCAGCTGTTCATTGCACCCACCCCCCCGTTTTCGCTTCGCTTCTAAAATTTAATGAAAAGATAGTTTTCTGTGTTTGCTCAAGTTTTTGTGGAGTGTGTAAGTCTGCCAAGGAATCATTGACACATTGAGGGAGGAATGTGTGCTCTGTGCACTCTGTCATCTTGCACAAGCTGGCATGCCTAGATTAAATATAGGATGGCAAAATAGCAGTTAGAGAGAGAGAGAGAAGAACATTAACGCAGAATGTTCAAAGTGTTGTGTGTGTGAGAGTGAGAGAGATATTTAGGAACATGATCCTTCGAATGTTCACAACTCAGAACTCAAAACATTTTTTATTCAAGGATTAAGATTTTAGGCATAGCCTATTCTAGAGAGAGAGATTTAGGAACATGGAATCAGAATGTTCAAAGTGATTTTTAAAAACATTGTTCTGAACAACACATCAGAAAATTCACACACGTGTTTGAAAACTCACTTGTATTTTAATTATCAGTATTCCTTTAATGATAGTCGGTCAGTTTAATTCCATTAGAAGGTGGTGAATGGCCCGGTTGCAGGTGGCTGGGCTGCAAGCATCATGACTTGATTTGCTGTGAACTGATTTGATTTATGTGGTGTCAACTGTCCCCTTGGTGGTTTCAGGTCCAACATGTTGGGCACACACTTCACCCTCTTTAACAGTGGGGACAACCCTCGCAAGAACGCTCAGGGAGCTCGCCAAGAACTTGTGGCTGTCGCTTATGTAAGTTCATTCTGTATGTTGCTGTACATACATGTAACCCCCACCCCCACACCCCCCCACCCCCGAGTCATAAATTCAATGGAGCATGCAGAGAAATGTGCAGTACAGCACAAGGTGATCAGTAACACAGCAAAGACAAATCATATATCCTGCACCCATTGGAAGAGTAACTGATATAGCTTTTGGCTGCTTATGATACCTTTGACTGCATGTATTTCTCAAGACTCAAAAAAAAGTATGGAATTTGAGGTATGCCTTGGTTCTCTTCCTTGTTGATATAAAGAGTGTAGTATTGTTGATATAAAGAGTGTAGTATTGCGAGTGTAGTATTGCTGATATAAAGAGTGTAGTATTGCTGCCAAAGACGGTCTATCTGGGAACAGCAGCCTTACCTGTGGCATTTCACAAAGCTCTGTACAAGGACCAGTTCTTCTTTCTCTGTTCCAGATGTCTTTCACACTTTGTCATTTGCATATGACACTGAATTCTCCACCCCACCCCACCCTCAAAATCTTGGTTTCTGTTTAAAGAAAAGTTGATAAACGAATAGTGCAAACAATATGCTGTTCAGCGTACAGTGAACTGTTGCATTAGCTTAATTGCCACATATTACCAAGATTTTAGAGTGTGCATTTGTCCTTAGATTATTGTGACCCAGTATGTTGACAGATTGTAGAATTGTGCAGCAGGAGCAGTGTAGATGACAGTGATGACATGTGACGATTTCAGGAGACCAATGTGTTGGGGTTCAAGGGTCCCCGCAAAATGACCATCATCATCCCCGGCATGACCTCGGACCACAAACGTGTGGACATCACTCCTAAAGGGGTGAGTGCTGGGTCCGCACCCTCACTGGGAAAATAAAAGGAAAGTCATTTTGGGGAGAATTGAATGTTCTGTTTTTCTGTTGTTGTTTTATTTAACCACTTACAGTCTGGAACTGTATAACTTTGCATCTTTCATATGTATTTATAGGATGACTGCTGCTGATTATTGTGTTTTGAACTCAGTTTTGCAGACATTTAGTCATATTCAGTTTCAGACAAAATGAATCTGGTCTTGTGAGAGAGAAAAGTCTTCTCAAAATATTTGATAATGGACATTGATAAATAAATTTGCCAAAATACTTTCCACAGAGAGAGAGAGAGAGGGAGGGAGGTATCCATATCAAATCAAATCAAAGTCCATTCTGGAGATTTTGTTTAGGGCTGAAGTTGAATGTATTGGCCTTTCGCTGATACTTCTGTTTATTTAAAGAACAAAAAAGAAGAAATCTTAACAGTACTGGTTCACTGTGATTAGATAGTATGACGGTATTGTATATTGTCTGTTAAAAAAATAAAGTAGTAAGGTTGGAGATGTTGGGGGGAGATAGGAGACTGCAGTCTGGCTGTCCTTGCTGTGTGTCTGTGAGCAGAACCACGACGGTTTGATAGAACGCTGGAAGAGGAAACATATGGAGAACTTGCTGGAGTTACACAATAAAACACCCGTTTGGAATGATGGTTAGTGCCCTTTCACCTCCATGTAGGGTTTTTTGTTGTTTTTTGTGTGTGTATGTGTGTGATCTGTGCTTTTTCATGTTTAAAAATAAATACATGAAAATGGAATGTGAAAGTGTGGGACAAGGAATTTTTTTCATGTATTTTGTTAGATGTAAGTTTGGTCCATTTATATAAACACTCTTCCCACAGCTGGTTGGCACAAAGGAGGAAGCTATCGAAGAAAGAGCAGAGCTGAATAAGTTTTCTGTAAATTTATGGAAATTCGTAAAATCTAAGAGCCCATGGGTCGATCTGGAGATTCTCATAAATCCATTGAGAAAATCAGGGGGTATATGCATGTGTGATAGGTTCGTTTTGCATTGATCAGACACAATGACATGCATTGATCAGTATTCTTAGTTTAGATTCTTACTTGAATCAAAATGTGGCGAGGTGTACCCTTGAGAGAACCTGTTTGCAAACACCACCCAGCGTCATACTCTTCTTCACATTGTGCGCATGTATCTGAATCTGAATGTATTATATATATATAAAAAAAAGCTCTTCAGTCTGTATTCGACGGGCGCAATAGCCGAGTGGTTAAAGCGTTGGACTGTCAATCTGAGGGTCCCGGGTTCGAATCACGGTGACGGCGTCTGGTGGGTAAAGGGTGGAGATTTTTATGATCTCCCAGGTCAACATATGTGCAGACCTGCTAGTGCCTGAACCCCCTTCGTGTGTATATGCAAGCAGAAGATCAAATACGCACGTTAAAGATCCTGTAATCCATGTCAGCGTTCGGTGGGTTATGGAAACAAGAACATACCCAGCATGCACACCCCCGAAAACGAAGTATGGCTGCCTACATGGCGGGGTAAAAACGGTCATACACGTAAAAGACCACTCGTGTGCATACGAGTGAACGCAGAAGAAGAAGAAGAAGTCTGTATTCTCTGTTTATAGACCCTATAGTAAAGAGGCTATGAGGAGAGAGCACCTTGCAAGAGTACCTTATTTGGACACATTTCCTGAGCATGGCAGTTGATTGAAATCTGCAGTGTCAAAATACCCATCTTGACAGAAGGCTATCTCTTCTCTGTGGCACTTGCTGCCACCACTGTGAAAAACAAATGGCACATACACACGCAGACACACACACACACGCTAAAAAAGCTTTTGAAACATTGCCGCCAATGCTTTGTGTTAAAATTGCATCAAAGCAGTTCACTTCATGAATGCAGTTAGTATAAGTTGTTTAGATCTTGGATCTGTTGTTAGTGCACTACAGATTCATCTGCATTATGTGCATGCAGTATTATATTTTGTTCAAAGGCTTGCCCAGTCTGCCTCTCATTTGGCAGTTCGTACATGCATTTATTTTTTATTGCCATTCTTTTCATTTTTACATGGCTGTATTTCTATGTAGCACGACTTTACTCCTCTGGCTTTCCACCCTTTGTGTAACTCTGTGTGTGTGTGTGTGTGTGTGTGTGCATGTCGAGTATGTGCGCACGTGTTTGCATAGTCCAGAGTACAAAGAATTGGACTCTCTCTCTCTCTCACACACACATGCATGTAAATGCCCACGTGAACTCTCATACAGGGTTGAATTGAAAACACTCTTTGTCTGACACGTACAGATGCAAGTGTGCATTATCACAAGAGTTAAATTGAAATTACACAGAGTTGCATTGAAAAGAAAACATGCATGCACATACACATTTTCTCTCACACACACACAGCCCCGCTCTAATTTTGCCTTCTGTTGCTGTGGGTTCTTTTTCAGTGCGCCATCTGCATTGTGCACAGAGGACTTCAGTTTATCGTCTCATCTGAGTGACATGTTGCTCAGTCTGATTTTTCCATACTTTGGAGAAAGTGTGAGAGCAGGAATTGAACCCAGGCCCTAACAGACACTATTGGCAAATGAGTGTCTTAACCATTCTACTAACTTCACCCTGACAATGAAGATACCAAGCAAATTAGCTTGCAGACCAGTGTCAAGTAGGTATAACTATGTGCTGCAGAGAAGGAATCGTGATGATGTACAGTTTCATGTTGACAAGTTTCCCTATGATGGAAAACTATCGCTATGTTTGTGTTTGCAGAAACCCAGTCATACGTGCTGAATTTTCATGGGAGAGTGACGCAGGCTTCGGTGAAAAACTTCCAGATTGTGCATGATAATGATGGTAAGTGAGGAGTGTGTGTGCGTTCTGCAAGTGAAGAAGTGTGGGAAAGTGGAGGGCCTAGGGGTGTTGTGGAGGACGTACTGCTGTGAAGTTGCAGTGGAGCACACTTGAGAGATGTAGTTTTCCTCTAGGTGTGCTGTAGTTTTCCTCTAGGTGTGCTGTAGTTTTCCTCTAGGTGTGCTGTAGTTTTCCTCTAGGTGTGCTGTAGTTTTCCTCTAGGTGTGCTGTAGTTTTCCTCTGTGTGCTGTAGTTTTCCTCTAGGTGTGCTGTAGTTTTCCTCTAGGTGTGCTGTAGTTTTCCTCTAGGTGTGCTGTAGTTTTCCTCTAGGTGTGCTGTATTTTTCCTCTAGGTGTGCTGTAGTTTTCCTCTAGGTGTGCTGTAGTTTTCCTCTAGGTGTGCTGTAGTTTTCCTCTAGGTGTGCTGTAGTTTTCCTCTAGGTGTGCTGTAGTTTTCCTCTAGGTGTGCTGTAGTTTTCCTCTAGGTGTGCTGTAGTTTTCCTCTAGGTGTGCAGGTCGTGGGTTCTCTTTTTGCACGGGAGCATTAATGGATACTTTCAAGGATGTTTTTTTTCAAGTGAACTCCTGTCCAGGCAGTTTGGTTCTCTTTTTGCACAGGAGTATTACTGGGATCTTTCCATAGATTTTTTTCCTTCAAGTGAACTACCATCCAATCTACATGTTTAAAAATTCTGAGTTGCTTTCATTTGTTGCTTGTTTACATGTCTGAGGAGAACAGAAGAAGAGAAAAAACCTGCCATCTATTACAGATGTTAAAAATTTATTTATTTATTTGTTGTAAGTTTATTTATTTATTTTTTGTAAGTGTGCTTATCTGTGTATTAACCTTCTTTCAAGTCCTTTATTAACCCTGTTTTGGTCATCAGTGTCACAGTATTGGGGGTTAAATTGGCATTTTCTCGACACCTAGACTTCTGTTGAGAAGCCACACCAGCCAGGATGATAAGGTCATGATAAAAGCATTCATTTCTGGCCTTCATCTCTAGAAAGACGCTACACATCGGCAAACAGCACAATTCTTGATACCGACCATGAATGGTTTTAATATTTGAATTTTTTTTCCCCAATTTCATTTGAGAATGAGTCATGGAGCATGCCCCTTGTTTTCCACATTAGCAGTCTTTTCTTGAACCATTATCATAGTAAGTAAATGAACTGGGTGCTCTGTCTGTAATATTCTGCCAATGGGATTAATTCCAGCAAGTGACAGTGGAACAGTCAACAGAATCTAGTGCAAGGAAGTGTGACCTTATGAATGGTTGCAGTTCTGTAGAGACATAGGGGTTTGAATGATGCTCTGACCGGTTGGCTCACAGTGATCTCTGTACCGAGAGCTGAGATTGACTCCTTTCGGATCTCTGTTTGGTTGGTGGACAAACAGGGTGGAGGGAAAATGCCAGGGAAGTGTCTCTTGTCTTGGTGTGGACTGTTGAAAATGTGTATGGCCTGTTGTGTGTGTAGCAGGTGTGGAAAGGGACGCATAGTGCGGGTGCTGTGTCATTACATAGCCAGGGAGGCAGGAGAACTGAGCTTCTGCATGTATAAGGTCATGGAGCATGACTGTGCTAATGACGACGACGACGACGACGCTCTGCGCAACTGGTGGTTTGTCAGAAATATCGATGGGCAAGAGGGATTTGTCAGAAATATCGATGGGCAAGAGGGATTTGTGCCCAAGAATCATGTGGCCCTGGACAGTTTTGCCAAGAGTGAGCTTTTTGCATGATGGTGGTGGTGATAGCAACAACTGGTATTTCATTTGCAGTGTTAATAATGAGGTGGATGATATTGGCAACATAAAATGCTTTGTTAGGATTCATCAGGGTGCATGCATGTGCACAGAAGTCGGTGTCACACTTAAAGAAGTGGATGAAAGGCGAGGGTAGATGGCTCAAGATCAAGGCTTTGCCAGTGGCTGTTGTATGTTAGGTTACTGCTCCACGATCTCTGCAGTGGTCTTTTGTGTTGTTGTCGTGGTCAAGTGGAAAAGTTGGATGATAGTCTGGTTGATAACATTGTCTCACATGATGCAGTTGTATGTGTTTCATACGGGGTTTTTTTGGTTTTTTTAACCTTCTGGTTGGACATTGTAACTTTTTTTCCACTTACTGTTTGATTGCAAATTTGATTTCATTAATGACGTTTACTTTTTTGCCCGTTTTCATGATTCTCACTGACCATGCTATCTCAGGAGTGGGCAGAGCCCTCCCCAATTATATTGTTTCTCAGAAGGATGGTGGTTATGAATTTTTCTCACAGGTGGGAGTTGTAGAAGGGATGTGTATGGTTTGGTAAATTGGGGAGGGGGTGGGGGGTAGAAGCGACAGGTGTGGTGTAGGAAGAACATGAAGACAAGTGATGGACAGTGCTAAATAAGCCACCTACTTTTCTCAAGAGAAAGTGCCCCCCCCAACCCCCCACCCCCTGTATAGCACAACCCCCTATTTCTCTTCCCAGGAGAAAGTGCCCACCCCCCGTATAGCACAACCCCCTATTTCTCTTCCCAGGAGAAAGTGCCTGCCTCCCACCCCCCCCTCCTTTCTGTGTCGCACCCCTCTTAAGAGGTTGGTCTCTCTTCCACCCTTCCCCTCCCAATACTCTCCTAGCAGAGCCATATTTGGGTACATTACACTGTAGAACCCCCTTTTCTTTAAGGGCAGAACACTGAACATGTTGGTGTAGGTTTACACAGTTGTATCACGAAAACCAGAAAACCCTATTTTTTAACAGAATTTTTCAGATTGAAACAGTACAGTGACTGGTGATGATGTTGTTGCAGTGGACTACATTGTGATGCAGTTTGGGCGGGTGGCGGAGGACGTGTTCACCATGGACTACAACTACCCTATGTGTGCCCTGCAGGCCTTTGGCATTGCTCTTTCCAGTTTCGACAGCAAGCTGGCCTGTGAATAGGACCGTCCATCTGAAACAGTCATGTGGCAGTGCTAGAGAAATAATGACAGTGACAAGTGACTTTGATATTGGCATGGAAAAAATCGTTCCAGAGGCTAAAAATGTGACTTGTATACATTTTGTCCAAACATTGTGCTTTATGCATGCAAAATTTGTTCCCCCCTTTACCTTAGGCAATTTATTTTTGGCCATCTTACTGCAATTGTTGAAATAAACTGTACGCAACATTCTACATCCAATGCAATGCAATTCACACCTGATAGTTGGTTCTCTGGCTCTACCTATATCATTTTGTAGATTTTTTTCGAGTTGTCCTGATCATGTTAATATTGGCTTTCCAGAAAAAGCCACCTGCAAAGTTCAACCATTTTTTCCTCATTGAGCCATAGGGAGAAAAGTGTTGACCATTGGTTTTGGTTCAGATTTACAATCACAGCATGTGGGAGGTTGGGGGGTGGGTATACACAACATACTGATAGCAATGGAACTGACCTCGTTTTTATTTCAGTTCATTTCTCTTCACGCAAATATTGAACCCTTTGTCTAAAGTGCATAGTTATATGTGATGTAATCTATTTTTGACATTTTACTGTTCAAGTTGAATGTATTTTTCATGGATTATTCATTGATATATGGTATTAAATTTTGTATCCTCATTCTGGTTTGCTTGTGTTTGAATGCGATGGTGAGAGCAGAGTGTATGTGATGAGTAAGTGATTTCTTACAAGTAAAAGTAAATCCACTTCCAACACCACCACCATCTAAGGCATGGCACAAAATAGTGAAGAGACCAAAACTAAACTGTATATCACCTGCTCTGCTATGTTAAACAGATCACACTGAACAGAAAGGACACCAATAAACATCACTAAGACATCAATTTTCTATTTCATTCCATCCCAGAAAAATGTTCTGGGACTGGAAAGTACTGAATTTTAAAATTCTGGTTAGTCCTGACTACAACATTTTCAAACTGAAAACTTTACCAGCTGTTTATTACCGTTTATGTTTAACATGTAGTCAGTTCTGTCCATGTTGCAATATGTTTAATAAGCACATGTTCTTAATCCATATAGAATCTGTTCTTAGTTCTCACTGACAATATACACCAAAAGGGGATAACATTCTGTGTCAGAGAAAATGGTCTTTGTCAGCAAAAATCTAAATGCCAGAATTAGTTGTACATGTTCAGTTCCTTGCATTTGGTTTTTCGTTGACGCAATGCATTTACTCAGGAGGGCTTCTTTCAAGTGATGTGCAAAATGACGTTTATGTACATTATAAATTGATGTGCTTATGTGTGAGTGTTAAGTTTGTTCTAAGTTTTTTTCAGTAGCTGTTTGATTAACTATTTATAACAGAACAGCTCAAATGAAGGCATTTCAAAATGGAATGCCAATGCTGCAATATGCAGCTAGTATATGAACATAATGCAGTTCTCAAATGTTGCATCAGTGAGCATATGAATTACTGTTGTCTGATTTGTTGTTTTGGGATAAACTTGTGCGACTTGTATCTTTTGTTCCCAGATATTCACTGAAAATCCAGTGAACCATGTATTCTGCTTAATGCCGTCCAGTGTTTGATGAAAACTACTTTCAGAATGGCAGCTGAAAGTTTCCAAGAGGACTGAGGGAAAGACTAACTTACGTGTAGTGATGTATTTGTCCATGGACACAAAGTTAACCCCTTCTTAAAACACTGGCCAGTTTTTTCTTTCTTTTTCAAAATCTGAAATCTGAAAATATATTTCATGCTATGGCTTAATTTTCATATATCTTTTTGACAATTCCATAATATGCATTCCCACCACAGTAAAATGCATAAATCTTGGCCGTTTTCTAATTACACAGCCAAAATGAAACTTTCTTTTATTCCAAATGTTATTTCTGGCCAGCATGAAAATGTTATCACTTTGTATTTTTAATTATATATTGAAAATATTATCAAGAATCAGTGTTTTGCGATCTTGGAATAAATTTGGCCTTTGGTAGCTGATTGTAGTGTGAACAATGCCGTCCTACGTATACTGATGATGTGACAGACTTGTTCAGCATGCTGTTCCATCACAGGTCACAAGGAAGAATGGGGAGATTTATGTGAACGGTGCTCATGTTCCTCTCATAACTTGTATGAATAAAACGCACACACAAAACAAATGTGTTTGTCTTTTGTTTCTGCTGCGAGCTTACTCTGGCTTGCGTGTACAAATATTCCATTTTTCTTGTTTGTTGAGTGTGTTTATTTTGATTCTGTGTGTGTGTGTGTGTGTGTGTGTGTGTTCCCTATGCACCACACAATGCAGACTTATCAGGATGGACCAGAGGTATCAACCTCTGCAGCAGAATGTTGATGTATGATCATTTTATGTCTGTCAACTTAGTAGAATCCTCTACAGTGCCTGAATTCCTTTCACCCATAGATGCACACATGTGGATCCTGTTGTTTGTTCAGAAGTTTGTGAAAATGCATCAGTCCTGAACACTGACCATTTACTGTAGTCTTTCACAAGCTAAGATTTTTCAAAACTCCATGATAAAGCAACAATGGTTCGTTACTTGTACAACAGCTAGGTGTAAAGCCACAAGTTAGATGTTGACAGGTAAACAGCTAGGTGTAAAACCACAAGTTAGATGTTGACAGGTACACAGCTAGGTGTAAAACCACAAGTTAGATGGTAACAGGTACACAGCTAGGTGTAAAGCCACAAGTTAGATGATGACAGGTACACAGCTAGGTTAAAGCCCTAAGTCAGATGGTGACAGGTACATAGCTAGGTGTAAAGCCACAAGTTAGATGGTGACAGGTACACAGCTAGGTGTAAAGCCCTAAGTCAGATGGTGACAGGTACATAGCTAGGTGTAAAGCCACAAGTCAGATGGTGACAGGTACATAGCTAGGTGTAAAGCCACAAGTCAGATGGTGACAGGTACACAGCTAGGTGTAAAGCCCTAAGTCAGATGGTGACAGGTACACAGCTAGGTGTAAAGCCCTAAGTCAGATGGTGACAGGTACATAGCTAGGTGTAAAGCCACAAGTTAGATGGTGACAGGTACACAGCTAGGTGTAAAGCCCTAAGTCAGATGGTGACAGGTACATAGCTAGGTGTAAAGCCACAAGTCAGATGGTGACAGGTACATAGCTAGGTGTAAAGCCACAAGTCAGATGTTGGCAGGTACATAGCTAGGTGTAAAGTCACAAGTTAGATGTTGACACGTACATAGCTAGGTGTAAAGTCACAAGTTAGATGTTGACAGGTACACAGCTAGGTGTAAAGTCACAAGTTAGATGTTGACAGGTACACAGCTAGGTGTAAAGCCACAAGTTAGATGTTGACAGGTACATAGCTAGATGTAAAGCCACAAGTCAGATGTTGACAGGTACATAGCTAGGTGTAAAGCCACAAGTCAGATGCTGACAGGTACATAGGTGTAAAGTCACAAGTTAGATGTTGACAGGTACACAGCTAGGTGTAAAGCCACAAGTCAGATGTTGACAGGTACATAGCTAGGTGTAAAGCCACAAGTCAGATGTTGACAGGTACATAGCTAGGTGTAAAGCCACAAGTCAGATGGTGACAGGTACATAGCTAGGTGTAAAGCCACAAGTCAGATGGTGACAGGTACATAGCTAGGTGTAAAGCCACATGTCATTCCACCCAGGCAAATGTATCACCCTCCCGGTTATCAGTCCCAAGAGAAAGAAGAAGCTGCTGACACCAACATACCAGCTGCACAACCAGACTTGCCAATGTCACCTCTGCGAACTATTTGGGGGTCACAATCACACAAGATGTTCAGAACATCACGAACAAGGCGAACAAAACTAACAGAGTTTTTGCGCCGAAACCTTAGAGTCAGTAACATCAGACTAAAAAATACAGCCTATATGGCTCTGGTGCGGCCTGTTCTGGAATATGTAAGCACCGTCTGTGTGGGACCCATACAAAGAAGGGCAGATCACAAAAATTGAGGCCGTGCAACAAAGATCACGTTTCGTTTTAAACCGTTAAAAAAGAACCGCCAGCGTCACTGACATGTTACAACACCTTGGATGGACATCCCTACAAAGCCGACGTAAGATCGCAAGGCTTACCATTATGTACAAAATCATTAACAACATGGTCCAGGTGGATTTTGGAAAACTTTGTAAATCCCAGGAACCAAAATTGAGAGCACCCAAGAAGAGGGACAGAAGAGCACATTCAAGGCAGCTTGAAGGACGTAGTCACTCGTTCCTCCCGCAAACCATCTCTGAGTTGAACGATACTTTGACCGAGGCTGTGGTTGGAGCTGTGTCCCCTGGCATGTTCACTTTGGGAGCTCGTAAACTCCACCAGTAGTGTGTGTGTGTTTTGCTTTTGGGTGTTTTTTTTGCATACCCCCCCCCCCCCCCCCCCCTGTTAAAAGTGTCAGAATAATCAGCCTGTTGTTTGTGGGCACTCTTCGGATGATGATGATGTCTTTTATTTGTGCAAACATGAGATTTTTGGGGTGAGGGATGTTTGTTTTGTTTTGATTTGATCTGATCTCCCTGGGCACTCCCAGATGCATTTTGGATAAATTATTGCCAATAAATTGTTAAAAAAACAAACAAAAACAAAAACAACTGATGCATTTTGGATAAATTATTTTCAATAAATTGTTCTATCATGTTGAAATAATTACTCATTTTTGAACTAATGCTGTTTGTAGGTCACAAGGTCAGATTTATTTTCTAACTTTCAGAACTGTGTAACAGAGTAATGGAACCTGAAGTTTTCTTTTGTTCAATTCCCAAGCAGCAGTAACACTCATTTTAGACGCACACTGCTGTTTAACAGAGGTAGTGGGATTAAATCCCAAAGTATGAATCAGTGATTTTGTTGCTTCAGTCAGCTGTTTCACACAGCTGCAGTTACAGTTTCTCAAGGAGGCGTCAGTGGTTGGGGCAAATCCACATACACTATACCACATTTGCTAGACAGATGCCTGACCACCAACATAACCCAGTGTGCTTAGTCAGGCCTTCAGTGCATGTATATATATTTATGTACCTATCAGAGTGGATATTTTCTACAGAATTTTGCCAGAGGACAACTTTCTCAATACCATGGAATCTTTTACAGTGTGCCAAATGTGTGCTGCACATGGGACGTCAGTGTATCGTCCCATCTGAATCAATGACTCGACGCTCAGTTTGATTTTGCAGTATATAACTCAGGAGAAAGGGCGAAAGCAGGATTTGAACCCAGACCCACATGGACTCTCTGTATTGGCAGATGTGTGTCTTCACCATAACACTGTGCCACTTTGCTCCTCGGTAGTTACCCATCAGAAGATAGGAGTCACCTGTTGTCTCATTCACTTCATACAGTCTGTGAGAGTGCTCCTGTTTCCTGATCAACAATGCAGATAGTGCATGCCGTCCCTGTGGAGAGAGTCTGAATTTCACATTGACAATTCTGTCAGGACTCATAACTCATAACACCCACACAAGGATATCATTCAACTTTCCAAAACACAGCAACAAAGACAGTATTTGAACAGGTATATTGCTCCTTCATAGCGATACAATTCCACAACACATATCCAGTACTTTCCCATAAAACAGAACACAAGTCACAAGCACACACAGACCATCCACCTTTAATTCAAAAACCTTTTTTTTCCTCAAACAGAAAACTGGAGGTGGTGTTTAAAAAAAACCTTGCAACCATATTCCATCCTCTCTGCTGTAAAAAGGTGAGTGAATGTTTATGTGAATGGAAAGTGTTTAATACAAATTGTCATCCAGATGAATAGGCAGCCAAAGTCATGGAACACTTTGTGTATTTGTTCTCAAGTCATGATTCACTTGTTTCCCTTTCTTTTTCGTCACAACATAATTCTTTTTCAATGGGGTAAAGATGTGATAATATGAACAGCAATGCACAATATCAACTAAAAAGCACCACACATATGCTAGAAGGATCAAGATTCTGTAGTGTAAGTTCATCAAACATGGTTTATGTTCAGATGTATAAAAATTGTTCTGTTAAAACTGTGAGGTTAATGAAAATCCTCACCACTTTCTCCTGGTTACATATTTCCACATGTTTTCAGGCATAGCACACCATGACCCGCCACACACACAGAGAAGGGGGTGGAGGGGGGTGGAGGAGAGGAGACAGTGGGAAAGAGACAGGCAGAGAGAGAGGGAGGAAGATACAGAGAAACTGATACACAGAAAAACACTGACAGAGAGACAAATGAAAACCAAATCCAGATATACAAATAAATAGCACATACTCTTGCTCATCTGTCTCACAAATAAAAAAGTGTGTCAAGCCATATAAAAAAGTTGGTACCAAATGACCTGGACACAAATGGTCAACACCAAACTTCCAGCAGTCATAACTCTTTCAAGGGCAAGACTAATGGCTGAACAATTTGTTCACAACCAGCCAACACAGTAAAGCACACAGATCCATGTATTCTTTTCTGTGTCTGTGTCTCTCTTTTTCACACACATACTCTCTCTCTTTCTTTCAGAATTCTACATTCATGTGCTTGCTATTTCCCCAGATATGTTGATTAAAAACAAAGCAGACTGAAAAAAGCTGCATTTTCACATGGGGTGAGGGAACAGTTAGGAGGGTGAGT
This sequence comes from Babylonia areolata, assembly GCF_041734735.1. NCBI lineage: Eukaryota > Metazoa > Mollusca > Gastropoda > Neogastropoda > Buccinidae > Babylonia > Babylonia areolata. The sequence continues at coordinate 47,494,923 of NC_134881.1, read as the reverse complement.
ATTACCAAGATGCACCTGGTATAAGATGATCTTTATTCACTCTGTGAGACAGATTACCCAGTGTCCTACACAAAAGTTCCAGCAAACACATCCTGACCAGAGGATGTGATTTGCAAAGGCTTGAAAATATTACTGCATGGAATACGGCAAATATACAGCCACACTGTTATCCTCTACATAAAGAGTCATCCAGTAAGTGACCCCTGCATGTTTGCACAATTAAGCACAGCGGTTTTACCACTTCACACACACTAATTCATGCAATGCAACTGAAGCAAAGCGTGACCAATGCCTGACATACTGATTCTCTGGGATAAGGAATCCTCAGCACTTTGGGGCAGTCACACAGGCATGCTGTGTCCACATATCATTCATCACCACTGCAACATTGCAAAAATAGGTCGCTGTGTTCTCCTGTCACTCATAACACGTGGATGAATAAATAAATAAATAAATAAATAAATAAATAAACCAATAAATAAATATAGACAGACAGATAAATAAATAATAGGTTAGCGGAATGAATGAATGAATGATACAAAATTTAAACCAACCCAAACAAAAAATTAAAATCAAAAGTAAAAATCACTGAGAAAGCATCAATAACACCCAGCTGCAGGTTACAGAAGCACTGGTGAAGCGATAATTCAGTGATAGCAACTGGCTATAAATTCACCCTCTTTCTCACCATCTGTACTGTTGAATTCATCTATGTTTACACCAAGCTCTTTAAATGATCAAAACATATCAGCCATGTCCCTTCAAACTCTGTTTCACACACACACACCCACTCACAGAGAAATGAAGGCAGAAGAAAGGCAGCAGAATAAAAACACAGGGAATAAGAAAACAACATCACCACCACCCTCTCACTCAGCATATCAAACACAAAAAATCAAAATCAAAATACTGATGGAAACGAAAAGCATCCAAACTAAATTACCCGTTATGAATTCATGGAAAACAAAAGGTCCACAACCACAGCTGGTTAGCAATGTTGAAAAAAAAAAAGAATTGTAAAAAATCAAAAAGAGAAAAAAGAAAAAAAGGCAAATCAACGCATATAAATCCAGAACAAAATATGGAAGGCAGCAGAAACTGAAGACAGACGCACACAACCTGGGGTTTTTTGGTTTGGTTTTTTTTTTGTTTTTTTTTTGTTGTTGGTTACATTGAAAAATTGGTCCTAATCTTACCCTCAAGGAAGGAAAACAACACCTTTCAGCATCCACATTGACTTACATTCCACAAGCATATCACCTTGTCTCAAGATCTCCATCTGCAGTGAGACTGATCTGCAATATGGATGCTGGGACTGTTGTCATCTTTAATTGCAGCATTTTTTTTATTTTTTTTTTAGACTGAGGGGCATGTTGTAACACTAAAGTGGAGGGGAGGGGGTGGTGGGACTTGGGAATGGGATGGATATTTTGGAGACCAAGTTTATAATGAAAAAACACAAGACAAGCATCCTTTCTCCCCCCTCACCCCCTTTTTTCATTTTTAATATATATATTTATTTTTAACAGGGCTGCTTGATTTAGCTGCAAACAAAAAACAAAGCAGACAATTAACAGCCACAGCAAAATAAAAATTATCAAAAGAAAAAAAGGAAAGGAAAGAAAAGCGCAATAGCTGTACGATTCAAGTGATGATTTTTTTTTTTTTTTTTTTTTTTTTAATCTGAGAGTTTCTGGGTTCCATTCCTGTTTCAGCACCTAGTGGGTTAAAGGTGAGGATTTTCTGATCTTCCAGGTTAACACACAAGCTGATCTACTGGTGCCTTAACTCCCTTCATGTGCTGACACATGTGGAAGATCCAACTACATACGTTAAGATCCATTAATCCATGTGGGTGTTCTATGGGTTATGAAAACACAAACCCAATAGGCATGCATACCCCTGAAAATGGAGTATGGCTGCCTATATGGCTGGTTAAAAACTGGCATAAACGTTCAAAGTCCATGAGCAGAAAACTTTACAAGTGAACATGGCAGTCGCAGTCCATTAACGCACAGATAAAGAATGAAATTGAAAAAAAAAAAAAAGAAAAAGAAAAAAAGGAGGTCAAGGCAGTGACCAAAAGAAAGAACAATTCAACCAAACAAAACAAATAAAAGTAACATCCAACATCATTCTACCCCCAACAAAACACATACTCAAAAAAACATCAACAACAAAAAACACACCCGGACAAAATTCATTTCTAACATCAACAGACATTTGTTGACAGAAACACTCGAAACATAAATATATGTGATATTACTAATATTTTATCTCACAACTGATTCATTTTATAACTTTTTTTAAAAGAAAGAATGATTACATGCATCTGTAGTTGGAAAGCACGTAAGGCTGTTGGCGTAAAACAGATCACAGAACGCATCAGACTGGGGAGTTGTTTGTATGTGATACAAAGACCCCTGCACAGCCACAATCTTTCAATAACAAGTGATCTTTTCATCTTTGCCACAGAGGCAATCAAGGAAAAGATGTAAAAAAAATTTTTTTTAATCAATTACTGCAATTACTGTTGTAACTCAAACTGAAAGATAGTTTTCACAGAATGTTCTTAATAATAGAAGAATATAATGATTACACACACACACACACACATTTTCAACACATACACAAGATATCATGAATAAAGAAAGATAAATTTAAGTACTTAAATTTCTGTCAGTATTATTGCAACAGGAAAAGTTTATAATGGAAAATACAGAAATAAAACACATACAGAGAGAGAGAGAGAGAGAGAGAGAGAGAGATACACGTGTATATATATATATTTTTTTTTCCTTCTTTTTTTTTCTTTTCTTTTCTTTTTTTTTTTAAACATAAATCTTCGCAAAGTTATTTTGAAATAGAGGAAGAGTTGGTCAACAGTTACCTTCACTTGTTTTAGTCAACTATCATGTTGTATGAAAAAAGAATAAATAAATAAATATGTACTCACTTTCCACCACCAGCAAATACTTTACACAGCATGTGCATAAACAGACAAAGCCAGCAACCACGGCAGAAATTACTGGGGGGAAAATGGGTGGATGTGTTACTGAAACAGTAAAGATGTATTATTGAAACAGTGAGTAAAGTTCTATTCTCTTAGTGGAAAATGTAAGAAAAAAAGACCAACTGAGCAAAGCTACTGCATCATTTTTCAATTAAAAAAAAAAAAAATCATTTGTTGTTGTTGAGAAAACGCTAGTGTTAAACTGAAGCTTAGCATTTCAGTTTCAGTTTCTCAAAGAGGCTGCACTGTCTTCAGAGAAATCCATATATGCTACACCATCACCACATCTGCTAGGCAGATGCCTGACCAGCAGCATAACCAAACACACTAAGTCAGGCCTTGAGTGCATCCATATATATTTGTGTACCTATCAGCATCATTTTTGCCAGAGGACAACACTTCATGTTACCATGGATTCTTTTTCAGTGTGCCAGGTGTGTGCTGTGCACAGGACCTCGGTTTATCATCTCATCTGAATGACTAGACGTTTAGTTTGATTTTCCAGTCAAACTTGGGAGAAAGGGCGAGATGGGGATTCATCCCCAGACCCTCAAGGACTGGCATATGAGTGTCTTAACCATTCTGCCACCTTCCTCCCTTACCAGGTACACACCCACTACATGGACAACTGAATCTGAACGATTACACAGACTTACTTTCATGTACACAAGAAAATGAAAAAAATAAAAAATAAAAATAAGATTGTGTGGTGAAACACTTTGGGAACCAGCAGTCACACAAAATCAATGAGTATTAAACAGGAACTCTCCAGAGAGAGCCAAAAGACGCCGCTCGCATTCCGGTAATCACTCTTGAATGGATTGCAGCATGAGCTCACGTGCACACACATTCCTACAATACATTATTTACACTGAGATACAAATCACAATCAGCATCAAAGGACTGACAACTGAAGTGAGCTCAAAGTAATGTCCCCTTGCTTGGCCTCCAACAAGCATTATGCTGGATGGTCAGTTGCACTTTCCTCTGGTTTGGTTCTAGTCCACAAGTGTGTGAGCGCTGTGCTTATGTGGACTGGAGGTACAAACTGTGTTCAGGTAAGTGAAGGGAAAGAAGGGGGCATGTGTGTATGAATGGAGTATCCTGTCGGACCGACGGATGAGTAGGCAGGCAGGCTTATCTGTTGGTGTGTGCCCTCATATGGGAGAAGAGGTCGATTCTGGATGTGCAGCACTTCCCACAGGTGTTGCAAGGGAAAACGTCTCCAGAAGTTGAGCCCTGCTTCCTTTGCTCACACTTCTCCTTAATGGCCAGCCACTAGAGCACAGCATCCTCCAGCGAGAGTGGTCAAGGGCATCAGTCTCCCAGGAAGCGATTTCTATGTCACAGGCTTTGAGGTTTGTCTTCAAGGTGCCCTTGAAGTGCTTGCAGTGTCTTCCAAGTTTGTGGTGGCCTTCCTTCAGCAGGCCATACAAGAGCATCTTCGGGATCCTGCTGTCTGTCATGCGGACAAGTCCTGTCCAGCGTAGCTGGCACTGGATCAGCAGGCTTTCAATGTTGTGCAGGCTGCTCCTCTCTAGGACCTGGAGGTTGGAGACCCTGTCTTTCCACTTTATGCTGAGGATCTTTCATAGGCATCTCTGGTGAAACTGCTCAAGATGTTGAATGAGACGGCGATATGTCGTCCATGTTTCACAGCAGTACAACAAGGTGGTCAGCACAACAGCTCTGTAGGTTTTGATTTTGGTGCTGAGCCTGATGCCTTCGTTGTTCCACAGCCAGTTGTGGAGTCTGCCAAAGACCATGTGAAGCTCCTTGTTCTGCTCACAGCACTTCTCTTGCATCTGGCGTATGGCAAACACCATGTCACATGTTCCCCTACCTAAGCCGAAGCCACACTGTGCTTCAGAGGCGACAGAGGCATGTGTGTGTGATAGTGTGTATGATACAGTGAGCGTGTGCAAGTGTGTTCATTTGAGTATGTCCATATAAGGTAATGTGTGTGCACACTTGCACATGTGTGTACATGGTTGTACATAATATGTGTAATTCAATGATTTTTGTGTGCAAATTAAAAGGAAAAAAAAATCAAGAGATGTTTGGCTCTTTCAGAGAACTTTTCTCATGAAGCTGTCAACACACAGCAGTAGAGTTACTCCATGAAATTTCCATTCACAAGGTCCGGGTTCAAATCCTGGTGGCTTCTGTAGTGTCTAAAACCTGAAGGTATTCCCATTTTGTCAGATTTGCAATGTACACACACATTTAAATCCTGAACCCTTTCATTCAAGTGTGAAAAGACAAGAGACTACAGTGCTGGGTATATACTGTGTCAAATTGTGAGCACGTTTCTGTGTTCCAGCCTTAATGGCACAGCCATACTGGCTGGCATCACACACTGGTGGTTGGGAGACTGTGGGTTTGAACCCGGCGGTAAATGAAGTAGTACTGTGGGGTTGTTCAGTCCTGAACCCACTCCTCCAACACTACAGCATGATGTGGGCTCAGTGGCCAGACTGCAGCCACACCACTGACAGGTTCTGAACATGGAGCAGTGGAGAACAAAAATTTCATGATGAAGTAATACAAAAGATTCATCACATATATATATATGCAAACACACATGCATACACAAATGTGAGAATAAAGTGTCTGGATGTGTCTGATCATGCAGGTATAAGCGTACATTTTAAAAGTTCTGGGAATGTTAAAAAAAAAAAAGTACACAAAGCAAAACAATTAAAGATCAACTGTATATGTGTGAAAAATCATAGTCACCACACTTATCTATACTGTTTTCTCCAGAAATGATATGCCAGTCTTTCAATTTCACCACACAAAACGTACTGCACTTTTCTGTAGACGCACAACCATGTATCAGCATACATAACACAGACACACACACATCACACAGCAAACAAGACATAAATAAACACACCACACAAACCAATCAAACAAACCTGGGAACTGAAAGACTCAGGAGCATATGACAAAAGCAAACAATAAACTGGCCACCAGAACCATAATATAGTATTTAAGAATGTGCAGCTTAAAAAAAAACCCAATGGCAACAGTCGATACACATGTGCAGAGACATAAAGAACCACCAGCTTTAGAGTAATTTATATCAGGACAAATAAAACATTAATGCCTTTTGGACTAAAAATATTTTACACATTGTAACTGATCATACCCAATTAGCTCTCCCCTGAAATTTATACAGTCTGCTGCTAACCTAGTTCAGAAACTGTCTGAAGAGAAGTTTGTGTTTGGTGGTGATTTATTTTCATTTCTGTACACATGGCAGTGAGAGACTATGAGAGACAGTCACAAAAATTGGAGTGACCAAACAACAGTCACACCCTTCTTAGCATCATTCTACAGCTATGTGCAGCACTATGTACATATGTTGCATTTTTACACAGCACACACTAGATCCATTTCACTTCATTTCCTCTCCATAAAAAAACACCCATAAAGCATCTGATAAAACAGGCATCATGTAAAAAAACAACAAAGCAATATTTATCTCCACAACTCTCAACGCTTTTCACATGCCTTTGTGGTTAAGTCTCACCAGTATGCACACAAACTCACAATCTCATACAACTGCTAATGCACACACACACACAGAGACTGAATCATCAATACACACAAGTACACCATTTTTTTCCAATATTTACCTGTTGTACACATATACACTTAAACATCAGCATGCATGCAGCTAAGCATTTATAGGCCTTTTTAACTCATTCTACCCCACAGCTACATGCCTGCTACAACTCCCCTGGCCCAGCAGTGCATGAGACCACTGCAGAAAAAAAGGGTGGTTCACAAAAACCGTGAAAAGTGATGGAGAACTGTTGATTTAAATGCCAAACAAAGCTTCGTTTTCATGCTTCAGGAATCAGTAAACGGTCCAGTTTAGAATGCCAACTTTACCAAGCAAGAATGAACAAAATAAGAATAATGTGTTGGTACGAGAATACTCATACCTGGTCCACTGGGGAAATACTCATGGTACAAGTTAACTTGTACTTGAAGTAGAATGAGTTAAGCCATTTCAACATCTGCCTGTGTGTTTGGACACTGCTCAGTGACAATGACAATGACCCCTTGCAAGTGTGGACACTGGTGTCTGGCTTTTCCTGGTGCACATGTCAGGGCAGGGCGCCTGACAGGCTGAGCACAGCACAGCTGTGGGCCAAGAGTGAGGGTGAGCCACTCCTTTGACAGGCACAGCCACCTTGGTCACAGTCACCAGCATTGTCAATGAAACATCACAGAGCTGACACATGCTGATCCCTCCAGTGGCAGACATTGTGTCTCTGAGTCACTCCACAGCCTGTTGTGTTCAGGAATAAGCCAGAGCAGTCAGCCCTCTTGCACTCACAGCAAACCAATGTATTCTGAGAACTGTAGGAGTGGTCGGAAGTTCCAGCTTCATTGTGAACTTTATCATTTTCATAGTGCAGCATCACAATCTTTGACTGTCAGACTTTGGGTTCAAAGATGTAGAAGACTAACATGTGGATTCCTGATTTGGCTTCATGTTCCTAGTAATGGAGAGATTGTTTTCCTGTGGTCCAAGTATGATTCTGTCTCAGAGACAGTGAATCCTGAAACCCACTCAGCACTTTCTTTGACTCAGCCGATGTGATGATGCAGTATAGTGTGTGGTTCTCCTTTGGCTGGTACACATGCACTCTTTACACATGTGCACAGATAATCAAACGCTGGCACACACACACACACACACACACACACCTTCCATACAACTTTCACCTCGGTCATGTACATAAAACCATGAAAGTAAATATTCACCACAGTCAGAATCATAATCATAAAATCACCACTCCTTCAAGTAACCCAGTTGAGGTGATTTTATTGGCAAGGGGGGGGGGGGGGGGGGGGGGAAGAAAGACCTCATCTGAGTACAACCCAAACTGGTCCTCTCTTTACTGCTGTCAAATTTCCCCCTACATACTACTGTGGCACAAAAGTCTTCTCCTTTAAAAAAAAACCCAAACAAATCAGTCTGGTCATATACACAGCAAGAAGTCACTTTACTGACACTCAAACTGATGACAGCACACATTGTTCAGACACAGCGTTCACATTTTTGGTTTCATCACTCTTGACAATCCAGCTCGCCTTCCATGCTGACCAAAACAAACCATAGATCACTCCTTTCTGACTGAATGTAGCAGACACAATTTGTATGTTGCATACAGGTGTGTGTTTGAGCACAGATGGAAGAAAAAATAAAGAAGAAAATATCCCATCCCCTGCACGCAGGTTTGTTCAAGTCTTGTGGTTTGTCACTTTCAGATTCCCAGATATCCACACTTACTTGTGTCTGTCAAAACGAATGTGTATATTGATGAGTTTATGAATGTACTTGCGATGAACATGTAAATGCACTTCCGATGAACGCCATTGTCTCTACCCTTTCTTTGGTCCGGTGATGGGATCAGAGAGTAAGAAAGAAGCTTTGTTCATACATCTTGTCTCAAAAGATGCTCCTGCCCCGTGCCTGAGGACAAGTGATGACTGACGATGGAATAGAGGGGTGATCAGGTGGGGGTTTCTGCAGAGTCCAGAGTGATGACTGACGATGACCAGAGTGATGACTGACGACCATGTGAGGAGGGAGGGGTGATCAGGTGGGGGTTTCTGCAGAGTCCAGGGTGGGGGTGCTGGCCATGGCACGAGAGTAATTCAGGGGAGATAACACAAAGCCCTTCTTCACCATCATGTCCTCTAGCTCTCGGTCTTCTTCTTGCTCCCTGTCAAAAGAGCTAGAATGTGTTAGGTTAGTCACTGTGTGATAAGTGTGTGCGTGTGTATGTGTGTGTGTGTCTGTGAGTGTGTGTGCGCACACAAGTGTGTGTGCATGCGCGAGTGTGTGTGCTTAAGTGTGTTGTGAGTGTGAGTGTGTGTATGTGTGTGTGTGTGTGTGTGTGCATGTGAGGTTAAGTGTGTGTGTATGTGTGAGCGGTGCAAGTGTGCATGTGTGTGTGCGTGTTTGGTGTGATCAAGCATGCATGCATGCATGCATGCATGCATGCATGCGTGTGTGTGTGTGTGTGTGTGTGTGTGTGTGTGTGTGTGTGTGTGTGTGTGCAAGTACATGCATGCATGTGTGTGTGTCAGAGGGGAGAGTGAAAAGAGAAAGAGAGAGAGAGAGAGAGAGAGTGAGAAAGTTAGAGAAACATTAAGTTATGTGTTCATTCATACATGCTTGTGGAAACAAAACAGAGGAATAAGTCATGCTGATACGGTCACTAACACACCTGATCTGTCTTGACCAACACTACCAGTACTTGCTTTATATACAGTGTAACAGTTACTCAAAGAAAGAAAGAGAGAATCACGTTCTGCATCATTATGTGTACCACACACAAGGAATCATTCTAAGTGCTCAATCAAAAGCAATATGATTATGACAGCAAAACACACAAAGAAAAACGCTCTTTAAAAACAAACCAAGCTCTCTGCTACTACTACTATGCAAAACATCCTATCACCACTTTAGCAACACCAACTTGAAAACTGACACAGCACTCTGGCGGCATCCAGTGCAAGACTCAAAAACATCCTATCACCACTTTAGCAACACCAGCTTGAAAACTGATACTGCACTGTGGTGGTGGCATCCAGTGCAAGTCTGAAAACTCAAAACACTTATGACTCAAGGAAAGAGGCTCTGGTCACTGCCCAGTCGTGCAGCACGTCCCCGGTGAGTGTTGACAGGAAGAAGAGAGAGGCGGAGTCAGTGCCAACAGGAAGAGAAGATGGTCAGTGGTGACAGGAAGAAGAGAGGGGCAGAGTCAGTAGTGACAGGAAAAAGAGACGGTCATTGGTGACAGGCAGAAGAGAGGGGCGGAGTCAGTGGTGACAGGAAGAGGAGACGGTCAGTAGCGACAGGAAGAAGAGAGGGGCGGAGTCAGTAGTGACAGGAAAAAGAGACGGTCATTGGTGACAGGCAGAAGAGAGGGGCGGAGTCAGTGGTGACAGGAAGAGGAGACGGTCAGTAGCGACAGGAGGAAGAGAGGGGCGGAGTCAGTGGCGACAGGAAGAGGAGAGAGGCGGAGTCAGTGGCGACAGGAAGAAGAGAGGGGCAGAGTCAGTGGCGACAGGAAGAAGAGAGGGGTGGAGTCAGTGGTGACAGGAAGAGGAGAGGGGCGGAGTCAGTGGTGACAGGAAGAGGAGAGAGGTGGAGTCAGTGGCAACAGGGAGAGGAGAGAGGTGGAGTCAGTGGCAACAGGGAGAGTAGAGAGGCAGAGTCAGTGGCAACAGGGAGAGGCAAGAGGCAGAGTCTGTGGCGACAGGAAGAGGAGAGGGGTGGAGTCAGTGGCGACAGGAAGAAGACTGAGGTGGAGTCAGTGGTGACAGGAAGAGGAGAGACGCAGAGTCAGTGGTGACAGGAAGAGGAGAGAGACAGAGTCAGTGGCGAATGGAAGAGGAGAGAGACAGAGTCAGTGGTGACAGGAAGAGGAGAGAGACAGAGTCAGTGGCGACAGGAAGAGGAGAGAGACAGAGTCAGTGGCAACAGGAAGAGGAGAGAGGCAGAGTCAGTGGTGACAGGAAGAGGAGAGAGGTGGAGTCAGTACCAACAGGTAATGTGGAGAGGCGGAGTCAGTGCCGACAGGGAGAGGAGAGAGGCAAAGTCAGTGGTGACATGAAAAGGAGAGAGGCGGAGTCAGTGGCAACAGGAAGAGAAGAGAGACGAAGTCAGTGGTGACAGGGAGAGGGGAGAGGCAGGGTCAGTGCCAACAGGGAGAGGGGAGGGGCAGAGTCAGCGGCGACAGGGAGAGGGGAAAGAGGCGGGGTCAGTGGTGACAGGGAGGGGAGAAAGGAGGGGTCAGTGGTGACAGGGAGGGGAGAGAGGAGGGGTCAGTGGTGACAGGGAGGGGAGAGAGGAGGGGTCAGTGGTGACAGGGAGGGGAGAGAGGAGGGGTCAGTGGTGACAGGGAGGGGAGAGAGGAGGGGTCAGTGGTGACAGGGAGGGGAGAGAGGAGGGGTCAGTGGTGACAGGGAGGGGAGAGAGGAGGGGTCAGTGGTGACAGGGAGGGGAGAATGGAGGGGTCAGTGGTGACAGGGAGGGGAGAGAGAAGGGGTCAGTGGTGACAGGGAGGGGAGAAAGGAGGGGTCAGTGGTGACAGGGAGGGGAGAGAGGAGGGGTCAGTGGTGACAGGGAGGGGAGAGAGGAGGGGTCAGTGGTGACAGGGAGGGGAGAAAGGAGGGGTCAGTGGTGACAGGGAGGGGAGAAAGGAGGGGTCAGTGGTGACAGGGAGGGGAGAATGGAGGGGTCAGTGGTGACAGGGAGGGGAGAGAGGAGGGGTCAGTGGTGACAGGGAGGGGAGAATGGAGGGGTCAGTGGTGACAGGGAGGGGAGAATGGAGGGGTCAGTGGTGACAGGGAGGGGAGAAAGGAGGGGTCAGTGGTGACAGGGAGGGGAGAATGGAGGGGTCAGTGGTGACAGGGAGGGGAGAGAGGAGGGGTCAGTGGTGACAGGGAGGGGAGAAAGGAGGGGTCAGTGGTGACAGGGAGGGGAGAGAGGAGGGGTCAGTGGTGACAGGGAGGGGAGAAAGGAGGGGTCAGTGGTGACAGGGAGGGGAGAATGGAGGGGTCAGTGGTGACAGGGAGGGGAGAAAGGAGGGGTCAGTGGTGACAGGGAGGGGAGAGAGGAGGGGTCAGTGGTGACAGGGAGGGGAGAAAGGAGGGGTCAGTGGTGACAGGGAGGGGAGAGAGGAGGGGTCAGTGGTGACAGGGAGGGGAGAGAGGAGGGGTCAGTGGTGACAGGGAGGGGAGAAAGGAGGGGTCAGTGGTGACAGGGAGGGGAGAAAGGAGGGGTCAGTGGTGACAGGGAGGGGAGAATGGAGGGGTCAGTGGTGACAGGGAGGGGAGAGAGGAGGGGTCAGTGGTGACAGGGAGGGGAGAATGGAGGGGTCAGTGGTGACAGGGAGGGGAGAATGGAGGGGTCAGTGGTGACAGGGAGGGGAGTGCGGTCAGGAGAGAGGCGGGGTCAGTGGCAACAGGGAGAGGGGAAGGGAGGGGTTAGGAGAGAGGCGGGGTCAGTGGCGACACAGAGACGAGAGAGGAGGGGTCAGTGGCGTCAGGGAGAGGGGAGGGGCGGGGTCAGGAGAGAGGTGTGGTCAGTACCTGAGGCGGTCTTCCTCCAGCATGGCCACCAGAGAGTTGCGTTGCTCCACCACCTCCAGTAGTTCGTCCAGCAGCTGTCCCTCCGCCTCTATTTCCTCCACTGACTTTTCTGACTCTACGTTAGTACACATACACATTCAGGGTCACCCAAACACTTCATGCAGCAGATTAACCTGACCCTCTTGCCTTCACATCTTTCACAGAGAAACTCTTCTTAGTGTTTGGCTCTGGGTCAAAGTGAATGCGAGAGGGTTAAGGATGTTGACTGGCATGAAAGAATTAACCTCTTGACTGCTGCTCACTAGAGTGCGAAGGAGCTGTAATTCCTCACTGTGAAAATATTGAGTTTACAGGTCCTGATGTCTGTCAGAAGGGTGTAACCTCATTATGAAAACCAGTTTACAGGTCAGGATGTTTGTCATCATTCTTTATTTTGAACTGCTCCCACCTGGGATTGCATTACGTTTGTTCGGCAGAATGAATGACATTGTTGTCATAAACACAAAGAGTAGGAAATTAGGGATTGCAGTACATTTATTAAACAGAATCACTGACAATGTTGATGTTAACACAAACAGTAGGAAATTCTGTTAAAGCTGTGACAACACAGATCTCATTTAACCAAGCTTAGCAGTCAAGGGGTTATATGTCATTATCTATCTTTCAATAACAAATGGGGAAAAAAACCAAAGTGAATTAGAATAACTTTAAATGTCAAATTATAAATAATAAAATTAACCTTTAGTGGAAGGGGGTGTCAGATCAATCATTCATAACAAAAGAAACAGTACTGACTGAAAGTAATACTTTAACTGATGAAATACAAATCCTTCAACCAGAGTTATCTTCAGAACACACCAACCCTGTGTCCATCAAATTCAGCTTAAAAACAGTCATATACATCATAGGTTTATTAAAACATAATCTTTAAAAGCAGCATTACCTAGCAACTAAAAACACATATTTCTTACGCAACAAAGCATGTTAAAAAGGTTAGATTTAAAAAAAAAATATATATATATAAATATATATATGATAAAAAGTTGATCAGTTTTGTAAAATTATCACCTGATTTTTTCTCTCACTATCATTTCTCCATGTTCATTTGATCATTCCTTGTCTTTCAACAGAAATGGAAATCTAGATGTGGATGAGTGTTAACTCCAACACCAAACAGGTACAATACCTGTTGCTCCTTCAGTACCACAGTGGCACATAACCCTAACACAGGGACACAACTCTGATCCCTTCCTACTCTGTGCTTCCCATGTGCAGGTAAATGACAGACAGCAAGACACACACACGGAAATGCCCCTTTCCAGACAACATTGTCAAAGTTCCTTCTGAGTGATAATAAAACTGTTCACAGCAACTAGCCTCTGGGACAAGCAAGTCCCTCCAGTTAGTATTTACTTTTTCCATTTTTGACTCACTTGTGTATAACCCGGTGTTCAGTTGTGTGTGTGTGTGTGTGTGTGTGTGTGTGTGTGTGTGTGTCCATGGTAAACTTTAATATTGCCATTTTCTCTGGAAATACTTTGTCTGCCAATACCAAATTTGGCTTAAACATTGTAGGAAAAACATCTTCACAGTCATACCAATAATAGGTTTATGTCTCCCAATTTTAACAGTATTTCTGAATCATTAACGGTTTATGTCGTTGATCCTGGTTCTGGATTCCGAAAATGCTGTTACCCCCTAGCAGCTGCCTGAATGTCTTGTAATAAGACGCCATGACCATGTTTTTCTTGTTCGCAATTAAAAGCAAAGAAACACAAATTCTGGACAGAACACATACTAGCCTATTTCTTTTTTCGGAAAAGCGAACACCAGCAGGCATTGTTGGTTAATTTGTGGTAACCATGTTTTTCTGATGGTTTAAGGTATGCAGAATTGATTTCTTTAAGTTGCCAAGCGCCATCTTGCTCCAGTCTTCCATAGTAATGGCTCAAACAATATGGCCGCCACGCCAAACGAATGTACATTTTTTTCAAAAAAATCAACTGAGTCAACCATAAGTAAACAATACTGCTTTAAACCTCCCAAAATAGTTATTTATACCAATTAAACTTTTTTTTGTAACACTAAAATGTCTTCTTGGTACTAACTGTTGATAAATATGTTATCCACAAACCACCAACAAACACTGGATTGATATCGTTTGAGACATCAGAATGTCCATCAGGATGGACCCACCTCAATCAAAGTCACAGTGATGTTTCACCTTAGATGACAACAGCTATGAACTTTCTTCAGATTATTGGAAAGCATGCACAGGGATCAGATCTCCTGGAAGCTTGGATTGAAAGTAACATCTTTGGTCCAGGAACAGCAGAACAGGTGATGTCTGGAAAGTCCTATGCCCGGGGGATGAGAGGACACAAGTTGACACTTCAAGCACTTTGACGACTGCTTGTTCCCAAGCTCTTGATGTTCATCAAAGACACAGACCAATATCTAGAAAGACCGATACAGGATGAACTGTCCACTGATGGCACAGATGGACTGATGAAGTTGTTTGCTTCTCCGAACTTCAGCAAGGCTATGGATGCATTTGTGTCGAGCAATGACAATCCCAACTTCAAGTTCTGGTGGACATACATGCAGATGGTCCAGATTCTCCTACTTTTCACCAGAGCACAAAGAGAAGGCCTTTGGCAACTACATCTGCATGCTTTTGGCGAAATGTTGCCCTATTTCATGTGGTATAACCACCACAACTACGCCAAATGGGGATTCATCTACTTATGTGAGATGAATCAGTTGCCGGAGAACGTCAAGGGCAACTTCATGGTCAAGAGGTCACCTCAACAGTTCAACCAAGTTGACCCTGACCAAAGTCAGGAATGGCTCAACAACACAGGGAAGAAGGGCGGTGGAATAGTAGGCATCACCAAAACAACCACAGCGCTGAACAGGTGGGCCCTCCCCTGCTACCTCAGATATCACATCAGCAGTGAAACGAAATGTACCTTAGGACTGAGGCAAGGTGACAACTTCACACACAATGAATGCAACCCGGCAAGACAAAGGCTTGATCTGAGGGATGAAAATAAGCTGCTGAACACTTTGCAAATCTTTAAGCTCTTCACAGACTTGCAGAACATTGCAACAAAAAACATTATCCCCAGCAACATCATTGAACATTTGTTGACAGTCAAGGAAAGGGGTGAAGGCCAGCTGATTAAATTCGTTGAAGAAAGGCTTGTTGTCTGCAACGACCGACAAGTGCAGTTCAGAGACACTTTGCACAGGAACAAATGCCTGACATTCGCATCCAAGATGAGTGCACAGAAAGTCATCCAGGCCGACAGAATGTTTCTGCATCGTCTTGTCACGGCATACAGAGCTGGAAGAGATGTCAATCTGCAAGACATACTACAGCATGAGCTTCTTCCTACCCCAGCTGCTATAGCAGAAATGACTGGCAATCTCCGTTCTGGTCAGAAATCCCTTTAAGCAGATGCTGTGATTGGTGACACACCTTGCCCCCCAAAACCTTCAACCTGCTGACCTTGGAGAAGAACCCACACTCATCACTGATGGCCAAGCACTTGTGATTGCAACTGGAAAGCCACCAAATACCAAGACCTTCGGTGACCTAGCTGACACATTTGTTGAATCTGTTCTTCAGAGTGGCACTGTCTTCACTCGAATTGATGTTGTGTTTGACAGGTACTATGAAATGTCCATCACAAGTTGCACCAGACAGAAACGAGGCAAGCATGCAGTGCCCGTGAGGAGAGAGATCCAAAGCAGAGAAGTCCCTCTACCACCAAAGTGGGAAAGCTTCATTGCCCTTGCAGAGAACAAAGCTGACCTGGCCAATTTCTTGTCTCGCCAACTGACCCTTCAGGCTCCTGAAAACAAGATCATTGTAGTTTCTGGTGGCTTCAGTGATGAAGAGCAGGTTGAGTCCTCAGCTCCTGATGTAAACACTGAAGAGTTAGAAGCCAAACACGAGGAGGCCGACACTCGGCTTATTCTTCACTGTGTGAAGAGCCAAGCTTCAAGCGTTGTTGTTGCTACTCAAGATACGGATGTGCTGGTCCTTCTCCTCGCCCACTTCAACAAAATGCCATGCTCAAAAGTGTGGATGAAAGCGGGAACGTCAAAGAACAGGAAGTACATTCCAATCCACACCATTGTAGATCAGCTTCCCTCTGACAACAGTTTCCTCAGTGCCTTACCGGCATTTCATTCACTTACTGGAAGTGATACGACATCGTTCCTGGCTGGCCATACCAAGAAATCTTGCTTGAAAGTCTTCAAAGAGCATCATGACCTCCTTGCAACACTTGGAAGAGGTGAACTGTCTCACCAAGCGTGTGCTGATGCAGAGGCCTTCATCTGTAAAGTGTACAACATAGACACTGCTTCAGTAGACGATACAAGGTCAATTCTGTTTGCTCGAGCCCAGCCCTTGAAAACCTTGCCACCAACACATGACGCCCTGTCGTTCCATATCATGCGAGCACATTACCAGGCACTTGTCTGGAACCAAGCTGACAAACAACGTCCAGTGCTGCCCAAACCAGAGACCATGGGATGGACCATCAACAATGGCACATTTGCACCTTTTCTGATGTCTCTTCCAGCAGTGCCTGAAACCTGCATTTATCTCATTAGCTGCAGTTGTAAAAAACAGCATCAAAGGAGAAACTGTCAGTGTAGAAAGCATATACTGCAATGTACTGGTGCATGCAAGTGCAGCACTGGTGACTGTCTGCAGAAACAGCAATATTTGAAAGCATGAACTGAAAGAGCATAGTCTCTTGTTATCAGCAGGTATTGTTCCCCTTTCATTTACATACACTAAAGCTAAGCTACACAAATTGAACCAGAAAATTGTGAAAAGTTAGGCCTCTGCTCCATCAATTTAACATTACTGGCTGCGTTTGCTTTATCAAGAGATTTTATTGGATTGAGCAAATTGGCACAGGAGAAGGTACTGTTGTGCAATAAAATTGACAGATTAAAAAGCCTAGCAGCAATTTCAGACAAAATAGTACAAATTTGGCACCTTCTTTATATTTACCACCTTCTTTGTGTTCGATTCCTTTACTGTTTAGTTTGGTCTGTCAAAGGCTTATGTATGTAATTATCATTCAGCTAACTCAAACTTGACTGTTTTTGCATTTTCCATGTACAAAGAATTTCAAATCAAAATTAAAAGACATAAATGTTTATTTTCATTATTTCATTTCTTTGCGCTGGGAGGGGTTGGGGGAACATTTAGATAGAAAGATGATCCAGTCCTTATAATTATGAAGAGAAATACAAGTTTGAAATGCTTATATGCTGGTGTTTGTGTGTGTGTGTGTGTGTGTGTGTGTGTGTGTGTGTGTGTGTGTGTGTGTGTGTGTGTGTGTGTGTGTTCTTAAATAAACACTAAAGTTTGCGTCCACTAACGCCTGAAGGAGTTTTCTGTTCTGCGAGGCGGCCATTTTGAATAACTAATTATATCTTGGAAAAGAAGTGAGATTTCATGTGGCAAATTTGATAAATGAATTTAGCACACCCAAATCCTTTAGGAAATGATATGCAGCATAAATTAACCGAAAATACTTACCACTTTTAAACCAACTGG
Organism: Babylonia areolata; assembly: GCF_041734735.1. NCBI lineage: Eukaryota > Metazoa > Mollusca > Gastropoda > Neogastropoda > Buccinidae > Babylonia > Babylonia areolata. The sequence goes on along the minus strand of NC_134881.1, from coordinate 47,477,191 downwards.
AAATCTCATATTTTAAAACGGTCAAAACAGTGACACTAACTACATTATTGATGTGTTTGCTGCATATGAATATTCTAAAGTGGACACTGAATTAACTAGAATGAACATAAAAGAAAATTTGAATTGACTGTTTCACGAAGGTCAACCTACTGGTTTGTGCAGTTCTTGACATCATGTTGCAAAGCCTGACGTGATGGCAACATCTCTTTTACCACCGAATTAAAAGAATTTCTTAAATAATCATCAACGTGTTTACTGCATATGAATGTTTTAAAGTGGATACTGAATTAACTAGAATGAACAGAAAAGAGAAATTAAATGGACTGCTTGTCCAACACAGTTTTCTGCAGATCTATAAATGTCGAACACTTATTGCAGTGTGTTTCAGGCGATGGGAACATCTCCTTTACCCCGGACTTTATAGAAATTCTTAAATGCCTGAGATATACCAAAAGAACATGATTTAAACGGTGTTTTCACTTCGATTACCATTCTCAATTTATTACGCTAAATGTATATGATTACATAATAATTTTTTTGAACGTCACTGTTGAATGCCCCGTTAGCACAGTGCACAAAACCTCTCGTTCTTGACCCAAACATCCTGGCTTTGAATCTGCTTTGAAGTCTTTTTTTTTTATAGTCTTTTTCTTTTTTAAAAGCGAAGCTTTATATAATTTTATAACAAATAGAGGACACATTTCAACAAACTAATTCTTATAAGTTTTTTTTCTTTTTCTTTTCACTGTGTATCACAAGTGAGTCTTGAAGGCCTTGCCTTTCTTGTAAATCTTTGTTTCATTTTATAATGATTTAGCCTACAAACCACTAAAATACTCTCTGGAATTCGCTTCTCCATCAAAGCTTAAAACTGCCTGAGGTTACAATCAGTAAAAAAAAAAAAAAAATAAAAAAAAAAAAAAAAAAAAAAAACCCCAAAAAAATCCCAAATATAACAAACACATAATCCTTAGTTAACCCAGCAATGAATCATCTTGATCACAGTTAACATTCAATTATGCTGCCTGCAATTCAGAGATCAAGCATAAACACAGATGATAAAGCGCTGAGATTTGTACAGTGCCTTTCTTTCAAAAGAATCCAGTGACTTCATAATGCATGCACAAGCCAAGGTGCATTCAGTCTAAATAAGCGCGGAGATTAGAAAGAATAAAAACAATGAAGAGTAAAAAAAAGGGCCTACTTTGCAAACCAGGCATATTACTGATATTGATTCTTCTGCAAATTAAATACAGGTTTCTTTAAGTTGTTTCTCTTTACTATTCTATATGCAAACATCACTGTTCATTTAATCTGCACATACCTGGTTGACGACATCATATGCACTTTGTTTCCTTTTAAATTTTTGTCAAATTGTGACAAGCCTCAGATTCAAACACTTTGTTGACACTGTCACAACTGAATGGCATTTTATCCTCAGCTTGCTAATCAGCACTAATGAAACATTTAAGTCTAGTTCAAGCTATGGGAAAGATAGAATGTTTCTACTGTACACTCAACCTGCGATCAAACCACACAATTGCATCTAGCACTGAATGAGGAATCAATGTGCGCACACACATACTCCCCATCATCCCCAACTCACACACACACACATCTGAGTAACTGCTGATGCTTTCACGAAATTTATAGATATTCTGTAAAAACTACAGCTGTCTGACTGTGTCCAAACAGACATAATTCAAACACTGACTTTAATGCCACCAACAAAAATTACCAAATATTCTAATTGTGAAATATCAACCAAACAATGCTCTTGACAACCACTCACTGTCATTGACATTAATAGCTGATGCTATTTTCCTCAAGTGCTGAACCAAATTTGTAAACTACAACTGCATGAATGATTACTGCATATCATCTTGTCTGTCCAATAAACAGAATCACCTTGAAGACTTTCAAAATACAGTGAACGAAGAAAAAAAATCCAAACTTTCCTCATTTTAAATGTACATACCACTGAATAATATTCTAAAATGTTATAACTTATATTTTATTGCAATTGTTGTCACCAAAAATAATAATGTTGAAACTGTTATCAATGTAAGAAATAATGTTGTAATTGTTGTCAATGATAACAATAATCCTATTAAGTAATTTATGAAAAAAACATAACATTATCAATTAACAGTAACCCATGCATACAATACCACAAAACAATATAATCGTATAAAAAAAATTATTAATAAAAAATTATAACCTCTAATTCCCCCAAAAGCATGCACTGAATAACGCAGTGTTTCAAAACAGTGCATGTAGCAAGAGGCACAAAGATACAAAAAATCACAAGACAAGGAAGAAATAATGTGGAACAGGAGAAGAGCAAAGTGAAAAAACAAAAATCATGGTGGTGGGAGAGAAAAAAATCCAGAAAGGTAAGAAGTGAGTTGCTCACCTAGCTTCATGGAACACTCTCGGAACGTTGCCTGTAGACGTGCTTGTCTGTCCTCCAGTTCCAACTCCTTGGCTCTGTTGTACAAACACACACACACACGCACGCACGCACGCACACACACACACACATTATTGCAGGAATTACAGAAGGGGAATACAGATGAATGACATGGAACGACAGGCGCAACAGCAGAGTGGTTAAAGTGTTGAACTTTCAGTCTGAGGGTCCCGGGTTTGAATTTCAGTAACGGTGCCTGGTGGATAAAGGGTGGAGATCTCCCAGGTCAACAGATGTGCAGACATGCTAGTGCCTGAACCCTCTTTGTGTGTATACGCATGCAGAAGATCAAATACGCACATTAAAGATACTGTGATCCATGTCGGTGTTCGGTAGGTTATGGAGACGAGAACATACCCAGCATGCACCCCCCAAAAACAGAGTATGGCTGCCTACATGGTATGGTTAAATAGACAGAACGGTCATACATGTAAAATGCCACATTTCTGTATGAGTGTGTATGTGTGCATGACTGAAACCTGATTGAATGACAAAGGAAACAAGCACACAATGGCAGCTGTCAGTCGGCTCTACCCAGGCAGGCAGATTGTTATGCAAATGACACTTGTAAAGCGCTTACAGCTTGGTCTCAGACTGAGGAACGGTGCTATATTAGTGTCCATGTCATTATCATTGTCATCAAATAGTGCCACTGAGATAAGGGGACTACAGATGGATGACAGGGAAATAGTGCCACTGAGATATAGGGAACACAGAAGACAGGGAAATAGTGCCACTGAGATATGGGGAACATAGATGAATTACAGGGAAATGGCACCGCTGAGGACTCAGGAGATATGAAATATTAGGAGAGAACAACAACTCTATGATGAAAAGAAAGTGTGTTACATCCTCCTTTTCAGAAATAACAAGTGGTCACCTTTGAGACTAGGCATGTAAAGAAGACAGAATTTTGTTTTCTGTCCTGTCACACACAATGGTTATTGCAGATATTCTGTTAGAGTACTGATTTTTACAACTGAATGTAAAAGGTAAGAGAGGAGGGGGGATGAGTGTTGAGTTGGGAGAAACCAATTAGATGCAGGGTGGAATAACGAAGTATGTTTTAATGGTAAAAATAACCATAACTCCCACCCCACAACCTCCTCACTCACCCCCCAAAAAGCACCCCAGTGAATATCCAGGTTTTCATCAAGTACACTTCAACCGTATTCTTTTACTGTCTTTTCAGGCATGAGATTGGGAAATTGTGATTGGGTCTGAAAGGTGGGGGGCTGGGGATGCAGAAGGCCCCCAGTGGGGGTCCATGGGGCAATGGCCCTGGTGGGGGTCTGGGGATGAAGCCCCCTGAAGCTGAAGGATTTTCTCATTTTCAAACCATAAAATCTGCACTTGAGGGCCACCAATGCCTCTTAGGTATTCCAACCCACAGAAGACAAAAATCAGTCCAAATCTTCCTAAACTGAAGTGTTTTTGCTTTCAAACCTGTAAAAATCCACCTTGGGGACATGATTTTTCAAAGAGGAAGAGAGGGACAGACAGATGAACAGACTGAGAGAGAGGGGAGAAGGTGGGAGGAAAAAGTGCAAGTTTGTATGTGTGCATGTATGTGCATTGCTTTAAATACAATTGTGTGTGTATGTGTGTGTGTGTGTGTGTGTGTGTGTGTGTGTGTTTTCAATTAAACTCTGTGTGAGTGTGTGCGTGTGCGCATGCATGTGCATATTATCAAGCTCTGTGTGATTGTGTGAGCGCTCATATGTGTGCACAAGTGCAAGTGAGAAGGAGAGAGAGAGAGAAAAACAACAACAACAGAGTATGTGTATACGTGTGTGCATTCATGTGATTTTTTTTCAAAGTTTGAGTGTGAATGTGTGTGTGTGTGTGTGTGTGTGCGCGCGTGCGCATTCAATTCTGCTCTGTGTCTCAATGTGCATAGTGTGCACCTTTGGTAATCTGGCTACAGATCTCAGATCCACATAAACTGACTCTTGCCATGAACTGTCTGTGCCCAGTGCATCAGCATCGGCTGTGTCAGAAGAAGCACTGCAATTGCTTCAAAGTTTCTGTTTCAATCACAACAATGTTACTTATGCATGATGTGGCAAATGTCTGCAGCTTTTGCTGAATGAACAGAGGGTCAAGCAGATGTACCCATGGCTCTAGGTGCTTGACAGGGATGGTGATCGTGCGCACCGGCGTTAACTAACGTGTATCTTTGAGTGCACGCACGTTTGTGTGTGTATGTGTGTGTGTGCATGTGCATGCGTGCGTGTGTGTAATTTGCTTTTCACAGTGATATCAATGCATGCCATATGGGGATCGCCTTCTGTTATCAGCATTTTAACAACTTCAATCGACCGCTAAGAAACCTTTTGACTTTGATTTTGGAGCTCTGACTAGTTACTGGATCGCCTCTCAAAGGGTCAACAAACGACGCTTTCGAAAGAGCATTCCATTTTCATTTTTGACAGGTCAAAATGATACAGAACGGCCCATCGGCTTTTCTGGGTTTTTTTTTTCTTCAGAAATCGGATGGTCCGTTTTTGATGTAAATCTGAAAACAGATTTACGTGCCCAGACTGAAGAGTTGCACCCATACAATATGACACCAATTTCACTTGGCCTTGCCCGCGGTTTCGATTTTGTGAATGACGTTGCCTACCTGTAAAGTTACTTTTTGTTCTTCACTTGTTTTCACACTCTCATCTTGCCAGGTCCAGTTCCACTTATTTTTCACTCCTTTATCGATCTCTGCTGCAAAAATCTTTTCCTTTGTGAGTTTTCTAATTTTTTCGATGATTGAAGACGAAAAACGAAATCAGGCATCTTTGCAAGTTGTGAAGCCCGCGAGCAGAAGTTGTGTAATCGCAACCGAATACGGATAAGCTGAATGATGACAGAGGAGCAATGGAACACTTATTCTCAATTGGTTCACTTATCCAAACATGGGACATTTTGGCAAACGCTGTGGGTCTGTCATGTCGATCGGTCAGACAACGATTGTGCAATGTTCGTCTGTTGGGAACCCCCACCCCCAATCCCCCTCCCCCTCGAATTTCTCAACGGATTTACACAAATCTCAAAAATGGTCTCTGGAGCCAATTTTTAGTCAGAAATCTGACTATAGCTGGAAAAATCTCATGCCTGCTTTTTCTTTTCTTTCATATTGCATTTGCAGGCTCCAATGTACAATCTTTCACCATCTAAAATTAATCTACCAACAGTTAGTTAATGGGCATTAGAGATTATGAATCATACATCTCTGTAAAGTAAACTGAATGAGGATTCAGATGTTATTATTATTATTATTTTTTAAAGACAGAAAGAAAAGTAAAGATAAGAAGATTAAAGAAAAAAAGACACAACATAAGGCTGCAAACATCCCTTGGAAGACACAGACATCACTACACAACCCACCTGACCATCAGCTCAGACTCGTAGCGCACCAGAGCGTTTTTCTCATGCACCAGGTTGAACCACTCTCCCATCAGCTGGTTCTCATCCACATCCGCTTCTGTACACAACACACAGAGACCTGTGACACACCTCATGTGTTGTGCTGTGCTGTATTCTGTGCTGTGTTGTGTTGTGTTGTGCTGTGTTGTGTTGTGTTGTGCTGTATTAATCTCTAATCACAACAGATTAAAGATCTCTTTCTTCCATTAATCCTCATGTGTGTGTGTTGTGTGCTTTGTGTCTGACAGACACATCAGTGTAAAGTGCTTTGACAGGTTTGAAAGCACATATCAATGTACCATCATTATCATTATTTGTGTATGTGAAATGTCCTCAATAGTCAGTGTAAAAGAACTGTGTGACTAATCATGACCCCTCCCCGTATTTTTTTTCCACCTGCAGATTTGTTTATTTTCTCTTTTTTTTCAACGTAATTTTCCAAAGGACTCTCTTGCTGCTGTTGAATATTTCATGTGTGCTGCATGCATGCCTCAAAAAGGACCTCAGCTTATCTTCCCACCAACAAGACAAACACCTTCATCACAACAAAGGGTCTAGTGATGGAGGGTGGAAAAAAAATCAAATCCCTTGATGGAATGGAACCTGACCCTTGCACTTCCTAGCCGAGCGCTCTATCCTCTAGTCCACTGCTTCAGCACCGATATGGACCACATCATCAGAGGGCCTGTGCTCCTTTTGGAATTGAACCCGCACCTTGGAAGTGGTAGAGAGCAACAGGAATTTGTCATCACTCACAGTTTGAGAGTCATAGTCCTTCACTAAAAAAATAAGCTGTAAATGAATGCCCACTGCAGTGGAGAAACCATTGATCATCAGCTAGGAAATGCTACTGAAATGGCATAGATGATGGGGTAACAAAAACAAAAAAAAAGAAAAAAACAACAACAAAACAATCACAACAAAAACAAACAAAAAACAAACAAGTCTGACCGGGTCCCTCCCCCCTGAGGGCCTTCTCCACAGCAATGCCCCTGTCCTCCAGTTCACGCTGCCGTTCGTCAACCTCCTGTAGGCGGCGCTGTATCTCCTGAGCCGCCCGCAGTCGCTGCTGCTCCGCTCGCTTCTGCTGCCGGGCAGCCACCCTCTGCAACTTGCGAGCCACCCGCTCGTCCAGGCCATCTGTGGAGTATTGGTCCTGCAACACACACCACTGCACGTTGCTGGGGTTATTCTTAGGGGCTAGTGACTTGGAGGTGGTTTTTTTTTTCTTTCTCTCTCTCTCTTTTATTTGGGGGGGGGGGGGGGGGGGGGGCCAGAATTGGGACATATTGTTTTCCATTTTATAATGATGATAAAAGAAGATAGGGTGATGAAATTGCTGCAATGGTGGTCCATTTTGGATCTGAATGTTTTGTTTTCTATTTTTCAATGATGATGAATCATTGAATGATGGTGGGAATGAAGAAGATGCTGTGCTATGGGGAGTCCATTTAGGTTTGGGGCTACTTGACAAGGGTGTACATCTGATAATATATCTCAGCGTCAAGCAGCTTAAGAGATACAGACACCTGCTGCTCTGGTCAAGAAATTTGAGCAAAACTCCCACAAAGACACTTCTGTGAAGTTGATGAAGAGACTCTTGTTTGTGTGGTTCCAGTTTTCCCATTTGAGCCCCTAGCACACTCAGCTCTGGGCATGGGTTGAAAACCCACATCTCTGATGGGGATCAAACCCATCGTCCCAGCTGTCAGCCAGTAACATTGACCACTTCGCCACAGTGGCTGGTAACAAAGATGTTTTATGAAGTGGTGATATGAACGATGTCTGTGTGTGTGAGGACTTGGGGCAGGGTGGGCCTGGAAGATGTGAGACAGAAAGGTGCATGAGAGCATGCTGCCAACACAATCAGAAAACACAAAGAAATCAGAGGAACATATGATAATGTTCAGGCACTTAGACAATTTAACTCCAGTCACTTTATGCATCTCACCTTTCGCCTCAGAAGTGTGTTGACCGACACCAGACTTTCGTCAGAGTCAGAGAATTCGTCCACTGGTGAGAGAAACAGAAAAAGTTAATGTTAATGAATTCCTATGTAATTCATCTGCTAGTGACAGAAGCAGAAAACATTCATGTTAATGAATTTCTATGTAAATCATCCACTTGTGAGACAGAACAAAAGTGCATATTAATGAATTCCTATGAAATTCTTCTACTGGTGAGAGTAGCAGAAAACGTTTATATTAATGAATTCCAATGTAATTCATCTCCTGGTGACAGAGAGAGAGAGAGAGAGAGAGAGAGAGAGAAGTTCATGTTAATGAATTCCTTTGCAATTCATCTGCTTGAAAGAGAGAGCGACACACACAAAACACACACACACACACACACACTCACACACACACAGAAAGTTCATGTTAATGAATTCCTGTGTAAATCATCTGCTAGTGAGACAAAGGAAAATGAGATCTCCACCTAAAAAAGACACTAATTATGTCACAAATCATACATTCATGGTGCATAATACTGAATCAGAAATTTGTTCAATATTTACCCAAAGTGTAAAAATTCCTGAACATACCAAACAGCTTGTGTTTCTATAAATATAATAAACATGAGTACAAATTAACAATTACATTTTTGTGGTTATTATTTATATAGTTACAGAACTGAAAACAAGTAAGCCCTGCCCACAACAGCAAGAGAGCACAGCATCACGACAACTGACCTGAGGCTTTAGGAGCCAGGGGGATGGGTCGGAAGCTACGCCTGCTGGAGCCAGAGGGGTTCCCTTGCTCTCTGTCAAAGACGGAGGTGATCTTCAGGTCTCTGATGTCGTTTGTCAGCCTATCGTCCACACTGTCAGATGACTTGTACCGCTTGTGCTTGGTCTTGTGCTTCTTGTGTTTGTCATCCACAGACACCTTCATGGGTTTGGGCTTTTCTGGCAAGGTGTAGTCTCCGTCCACACTGCCCAGCCTGTCCTTCTGTTTGTCCGACTTCCCAGGGAGCAGCATGGCCAGCAGCGAGCGCCTGTTCTTCTCCTTCTTGGCCTCCTCGCTTGGCGACTTCTCCTCACTCTTCCGCTTGTTGGCGAACTCCTTGCTCTTGCGCATCTTGACCTTGGCGGCGGAGGCAGTGGCGGACTTGCTCTTGTCGCGTGCCTTCTTCTTCCTGCCAGTGGGCGTGGCGTCCAGTTCTGTGGTGCTGGAGGTGGGGGTGGTGGTGGCACTGCCTCGCTGCAGGAAGTCATCGCTGTCAGACAGCACCGGTGTGCCTGGCGTGTCATAGGAAGAGCTGCGCCGATCGTGGGGGTCATCATCGTGCTGCCGAACCCCTGCCCGTCTCTTCAGGATGGCTGCCGCGCTGCCAAATGCTGGAGACGCTCCCTTTGTGGCGGCACCCTCTTCTGGCCAGGACTGATCGCTGACCATCTGCTTCGCCTTGGCCTGCTCCGCCTGCTTGATGCTGTGGATGTGCTGAGCTGTGGGCACCCCGGGACCCGAACCAGCAGCACTTGGGGGGCTGGGCAGCAGGCGTTTGCGCACATTGTTCTTGCTGTCTGGCTGCGGAGGTGGCGGCTCCGGTTTGTGCTTGACAGAGGTGGAGGGTGTGTAGAAGCGGTCCTCCACCTCACTCTCATCAGCAAAGGGGATGTCCTCTATGTCACTGATGGCGCTGTGCTTGTGGGGCTCTGCCGGCATCTGCAGACTGACGTCCACAGGGATCTTTTTCTTGGGGGCTTCAGAGTCAGATGTCTGATGCTCTGTGGAGGAGTCTGACCAGAGAGACCTGTCCACCCGGATCACCGTTTTCTTGTTGGTTCCCTCATCCTGTTTCCTGTCCCTGCTTCCTGAGTTGCTGCCCTTGGTTCTCTTCACCTCCGCTGATCGGGAGCTGGGGCCGGGGCCGGAGGAGCTGGTGCTGTTTCTCTCTGACGATGTGCTGGCTGTCACCCGCTTGGCCACACCCGGTCTGGGCAGAGGTCTTGGCATCGATGTTCGTGAAGAGTCCGAGGAGGCAGAGGCAGAGCGCTGGGACAACTGTGATGTGGAGGAAGCTGCTTTCTTCACAGAGTCTGAGGCGGAACTGGAAGACAGAGCCGTAGGTCTAACTGGCTTTGAAGCTGGAAGTTTATTGTGGTTGTCTACAGGTGTGGCCTTCCCAGCTATGGAAGCCATATTTTTCATGCTCTGTGGCTGCGACACGACTGGTCTGGTGATCTGCTGCTGTGAAACTCCTGGTTTGGTGATCTGGGGCACTGAACGTTTGGCATTCTGAGGCTGTGACACAGACAGTTTGGGTTTGGGAACTTCCGGTAGTTTCCTGGGCCCTTTAGTCACCTGACCACTGGTTGAGTCACCAGGTTTTGTCACCTTGTTCTCTGACACTCTGCTCCCTTTCTGGGGAACTCTCTTAGCTGCACTGGGAGCCTCTTTAGAGGCAGCAGGGGGAACACCTTTAGGGACCACAGTTGGGGCAACACCATTTTTAGGGACCACTTTAGGGACACCACTTTCTTTAGGGGCCACTTTAGGGACACCACTTTCTTTAAGGACCACTTTAGAGACGTCCTCTTTAGGGACCACTATTGGGGCACCACTTTCTTTAGGGACCACTTTGGAGACGTCATCTTTAGGGACCACTTTAGGGACACCATCTTTAGGGACCACTTTAGGGACACCATCTTTAGGGACCACTTCAGGGACACCATCTTTAGGGACCACTTCAGGGACACCATCTTTAGAGACCACACTTGGGACAACACTAGGAGCCACATCTTTCTGAGATTCTGTCCTGGGCGTGGTGGCAGTGGGTGAAGTGACTGTGGCAGCAGCAGGAGCAGGGTGGGTGGGGGCAGCGGGGGAGAGGGACTCTGAGGCATCCCTGAACACTTCCTGGGACTCCTTCCGCTCTTCCATGCTGACCTCTGGCGTGATGTACACACTGCTGGCCGTCGTGTCCTTGGTGACATCCCCCCCTTCCCCTTCCTCCCCCTCCTCCATCTCTGCTGCCTGGAGCGTGCGGTTCATGTCATCTCTGGGGGAGGATTCTGGCTTCCTGACAAATGAGCCATCTTTCTCTCCATCGGAGAAGCTCTCATCCAGTGCCATGCTCATGGTGGTGATGTAGTCCTGCATCATATCTTGGTCGGGCTTCAGGTTGTCATCTTCCCCCCCCATGGCCAGGAATTGCTGGTTGTACTGGACCACATCACTGAGGGAGGAGGAGGAGGAGGACAGCGAATCAGAAGGCGTAGAGATGGTCAGGTCCGAGCCTGACCCCCTCATGTTATCTCTGGCGGCTTTCTTCCTGCGGGCCTTCCGTCTGTTGGTGACAAAACGCTCGTCAAGGTCTTTGAACTGTTTGTTCTCCTCCGCCTCCGATTCGGACAGGTCCGGCATTGCGGCCACTTCCTGTAGGACCTGCCACAGAGTGTCCTCACCTGTTGTGCTTGTTGCAATGCCAGCTGTGTTTTCCATGTCTCGCACGCTGCGAAGCACAGACTCTGCTGTGTCTTCGCTGGACTGGCGCTCTCTTTCCCCATTTTCAAGGCCTTCCATGGGTTGCTGGCTGTCTGCGGTGTTGAGGGTTTTCTGTGCGTGAAAGACGTCATCCTCGTCAAGGTCTGAGGGGAGGAGGTTGTCCAGCTCTGCGGCATTGTCAGATCCCCCGCCCATGGAGGTCTGGTCCAGGTCCACCAGCAGCTGTGCCATGGCCAGACTGACCGCCGTCTTCTCCAGCTCTTCCTCCTCCATCCCTTCTTCAACCTCCCCCTCTTCTGCTCCCTCCATCTGTCTCTCCTCCTCCTCTTGGTCTTCCTTCTTCACGGATACAGCCTGCTCCTCTTCTTCCTCCACCTCCTCTTCATCGTCATCGTCATCATCTAGGTCCTCGATGGACCCCTCAGCAGAGGATCCTCTCCCATCCTCGCCCCGAGAGTCCATCTCCAGGCTCTCTGAGATGTCCGTGTCTCTCCCTTCCTCCTCCCCCTCCCTGTTCTCTGCCACCTGTTCCACCACGTTTGCTGCCACTGCTGGCATAACCTCCTCCTCCCCTGCAGCGTTCTCCTCCTCCTCCTCCTCCACCTTGCCCCCTCCAGCCCCCTCCCCCTTCTTGAACATGCGCCAGGGGTCGAGGCGCACCACTTGAGGGGGAGCGGAGAAGAAGCTGGCACGGGCCGCATTCTTCATGGCAGGGGAGGAGGGGGAGGTGGCAGTGGTGGTGGTTGCCGCAGAGTCTTCAGTGGTGCCCCCTCCCTCCAGGGTGTCCGCTGTGGACCCACCCTTCGTCCGCTCACTCTCCTCATCCGTCAGCTCGTCTGCCGAGGAGTCACCCGTCTCATACTCCGAGTCTGAGTCTGTGAGAAGAGAGTGATGAGCATCAATACTGAGGGCAAGCAACAGAATCATGATGACAGGACAGAGGACAGTGGATCAAGTCTTAAAAAAAAAAAAAGGACTCATAAAGCTCCGTAAGCTCAAACCCATAAACTCTTACACTTAGGATATTTCTTCTTCAATATCAAAATATTACTTTTTCATTAACTGATTTTAAAAAAAACCTCTCTTCATTCAAAGGGATGCGTTGGAGAGTACATATCAGTGATGGTATAAATGACAGCACACAAAGAAGACTGGTGTGAACAAAAGAAGGAACATATATAAAAGAGAGGGGAAAACAGACTGCAGAAGGGAAGAAGACACAGATACAGTCGTTGCAAAGATCCAATAGGTGCATGCAGATGTTTCTTTGTGCTGTCTTGTTGCATCACAACATGTGTGTGAGTACACAAATGTATGCGTCTTCACATTCTTTTTGTGTGTGTGTGTGTGTATGTGTGTGTGTGTGTGTGTGTGTGTGTGAGCGTGCGCGTGTGTGTGTGAGTGTGTGCATCCTTACCTCCTTCCACTTCTGTCGATGAGCCCTCATCATCATCGTCCTCATTCTCCTCCCCTCTGCCATTGTGCAGTCGCTCGTAAGCGTCCCGAGAGGGGTGTCGTCGCTTCCCCTCAGTGCGCTCCACGGCTTCCAGGAGGTTCTCTATGGAGTGCTGTCTCTGCCGTGTGGTGGCCCGTTGTACCGCTTCCTCCAGGGTCGCGTGGAAGGAATCCGCAGCTGTTTCGAAAATGTCGTCCTCCGTTCCTGACCTGAAACGTGATGAAACGGGAATGATAATGAGACAGATAATGATACAACAAGCAACATATTTCTGTAATATGTGTTGAGTTTTGGTCTCTGACTGAATATAAGTGCTATACAACTACCAACAACAATAATGATGACAAGACAAGACAAAGACAAAATCTTTATTATCAAGGGTAATAGATAAGCAAGTAACATGCTTCTTTACATCCAGCCATCGCCCTAAAGAGGGAATAAAGTTAAAGAAGTGAAAATGAGCAAAACAAAGAAAAAATCAAAACATTATCAAAATACATTAATATTTTCCCATTATTCCAGCATTCACAGCCAACAAAATAGCGTTGAAAACCAGATAATAATATTAATGATACCATGATAGTGTTGTAAACCAGATAATGATACAAAAGCCACATATTTCTTTGATACAGACTAGAGAATGATAAACAAGCAACAGGTATCTTTGATACCTCAAGGCTGAAACAGACCAGATAATGATATAAAAGAAACATGTTTCTTTAACCAGCATAGTGCCTATAAGACGTCAGCTGACATCCTACAAAAAGTATTGCCATAGTGCTTATAAGACGTCCACTGACGTCCTGCATATGTTCCGATTTTAACTTCATTGGAGTTTGGTTCAATTCACATAAACAGACTCTGAACAGTTCGTTTGATGTGTCTGGATTATAAATATGCTATTTAAATGAACATTCATCAGGCAGAAGACCCCTTTCTACTTGATAATAATTTGCTTTTTGTTTTTCATGCTTTTTTTTGCTGAATCAGACGGTTGACTTGTTTGAAGAGGTGGCAAGCCGGTTGCACAGCAGACACTTTAATCAGCCCATGTGCAACTTGAAAGGAGTGAATGTCATCAAAGAACTTCACCCTCTCACTCCCGAAGGCTCATAGTCTTAGCTTTCAAAAAGCTTGCAAGCTCAGTTTCTGAGACTGTGATTGACCTTTTATGTTGACTTTACCCACCTTTGTCATTGTTGGGACAGTGATTTACTTACATGTCTGCACGAGCTGTGATTTGTTTTTATAAACTTACAGCCTGTTTTAATTTCTTCTACAGGTATAATCTGACAATAGACATACTATTTCTACCTGAATTATGTTTCTTTTCTTTATGGATGTTATTATGTAGAGGTGGAAATAGACTTTTTTGCTGCACAAAAATTATTTTCTTGATTTTACATGCCTGAACAGTTATCTACAATCAACCTAATTGGGTAAAAGAGCCCAGGATCAGAATCTACACTCATTTTCCTTCACAAAAATATTTACTTACTTTCTGTATCACCCATAGCTTTCATGCTGGAATTTTTTGTGATTTATCACCCCCGAATCCTCAAAATTCCCTGGCAAGGGGAGGCACTTTTTTTTTTTTTTTTTTTTTCAAAATTCTCTGGCACTGAACTGGTTAATAGCACAACAATGTTCCAAATGAACATAAGTATAGACCAACTTTGAGAACAAGATGTTTAACCAAATTTTCAATGCATATACTTTTTTCTCAGAACATACATATCAAAAGAGGCTTCTGCTAATCCTTTCTTCATACAACAACAACAAAAAAAAGCTTGTATGTAAAAGCCGCCATATCTGATCAATTTGATGCATGTATCTGCTTTTGCAATGCACAATCAGGAGATGGGTTGGGTTGTACATATCAGTGATAATAGAATGACCAGTACACAAGGAAGACAGGGCAGGGGTGGATAAACGAAGCAACATACAACAGAGAGGGAAAAACTGACTGGGTAAAGGGAAGACACACACACAAATAGATACAGTGGTTGTACAGATTCAACAGTTATATAGAGAGGTTTCTTTGTAAACTCTCATTGCATATTTGCATCACAATGTGCATATAATGTGCGTGGAGGGGCACGTGTGTGTGTGTGTGTGTGTGTGTGTGTGTGTGGTGTGTGCGTATAAAGGTTGTAAACAGCTGAAATATGCACAATGTGGTGGATATATGTGTGTGCACATTTTTATTACTCTTGGGTGTGTGTCCACAAAAAGAAATACACTGAATGAACATGTCACATGAAAAACACAAAAAACACAAAAAAACAAAGAAACAAAAAAACTAAACAGAACAAAAATACATGGGAACATTCCAAGATACTAAAAAAAGAAAACCCCAATAAACAACATCTAAACAAAACAGGTCAAAACTTGAGAAAGTGACATAACTACCAACAAAGTACCTGTAAACAAAGAGAAATAGAAGGAAACTCATCCAAAACATAAGCAATAAGAAACTGTGCCGAAAACATTCCATATCATCACAATGTCTAGTTTACAACCACACACACTCTTGATATTTTAGGTGGTTTCACGTGCGATACAGACAGTAGGGATGAGCAACACACACAACACTTCAAACACGAATGCTGTCACAATAAAAAGAAATCTGTGACACTGGATTAAAGAAAACTATACTCCACAACATCAGATTAAATATCACATATACACATCAGATTAACACATACAGAAAAGTTTTACTTGATAAAAAGAAATAAAACCAAGATCTACAGGCCATAAAATCAGAGAACTCAAAAGCATGTGTGTATGTACCTGTCATGTGATGACAGATCTCAGCGAAGAATCTACAGGCTTCCAATACACAAATGTTTGTTTTGCCTAGTCATGCTACACTTATTGGTGATCTATCAAACTTTCTCCCCATATTAAAAAAAAAAATAATAATAAAATAAAATAAAATAAAATATAATAATGAAAAGCTTCTTTTTTTTTTAACATAAGATTCCATGCCGTTTTATGTGGAAACACACACTGGACACCTCCAGACTAATCTTTGCACAAATCTTATTTTTCCATTTGTTTCTTTTTCTAAATATCCTTTTTTTTTATAATCTCCTTTAGAATACTTCCTATCTGTGAAGTTGTGTACTGTTTCACTGGTTGGGGTTTCCCCCCCAGACTTTGGTTTATTTGTTCAATTTTTCTAACTTTTAAGACAATCCTTCCCAAGTGTTAATATTACTATATATTATCATATAATGACATTTCCAGAAGTCCAGAACATCAAGGTGCTGGCTAAGAAATAATATGTTAACAATTTTCCACCTTCACATGCAACAGAATTTTGACTATTCTTCCTGGCAATTCTCACTGGGATAGCACAGCACTGAAGATTCATTTTTTATCTCACCTGAAGATGGTGACTGCTGACAAAATGCTTATTTCACGCTAACTGCTGATGGTCACATAGTCATGCCAAGTTTCTTCACCGCAAGCATGGTCATTCCAAATAAAGAAAAAATGAAACAAACAAACAAACAAAAAAACAGAAAAAAACCTTCTTGTACAATGAAGACTCA
Organism: Babylonia areolata; assembly: GCF_041734735.1. Taxonomy (NCBI): domain Eukaryota; kingdom Metazoa; phylum Mollusca; class Gastropoda; order Neogastropoda; family Buccinidae; genus Babylonia; species Babylonia areolata. The sequence continues at coordinate 47,460,835 of NC_134881.1, read as the reverse complement.
TTTCAATGCTGACTTTGAAAGGTGCAACAGCTAAATGGCTAAAGCAGTAGTCTTCCAATCTGATTATCCTGATTTGATCCTGATATCAAAAACGAAGTGGATTTAGGGTGGGGAATTTTCTGGTCTCCCTGGTCAACATGTGCAGACTTGCCAGTGAACCCCCATCATGTGCACACACACAAAAAGATCAAATATGCATTGTGTTGTATTACTCATTTGTCACAACAGATTTTGAAATTTGGGCTGCTCTCCCCGCTCTCGCCAGGGAGAGAGTGTTGCTACACTGAACCCCCCCCCCCCCCCCCCCCCCTTTTTTTTCTGCCTGCAATTTTATTTGTTTTCCTATTGAAGTGGATTTTTCTACAGAATTTTGGCAGAGACAACCCAACTGTTGCTGTGGGTTCTTTTATGTACGCTACAACAGAAAGACAAAACATTCACATGCATTCAATCAATTCAACACAAAGTTTAAAGAAAAGATTCACAATAAATTTCACACACGAGTAAATCAAAGCAATCCAGTTCTGTCTGCAAGGAAAGAAAAAAAGATATAAAAAAAAGACACAACATTCAGAGGACTGCTAATCTATCAAGTGCGGTTCAACCAAAGACAGAAACAGTGGATTCATGTCATGTCATGCAATCCACCAAACAAAAAGAATTAGCCAACATCCACAGACAACACTGCATTCATATTTCTCATCCCAGCGTACCACTCATCCAATATGCGGGCGACCTCTGACTCCGAAACATAGCCATAAATGTCCCTGGAAAAAGGTCAGACACCATCCCAACATGTCAAGATAGGGAGAGGAGGAATCAGACTTAAAGAGAAATGCCCTTCAGAACATGACTGTCTTCATTAACCATTAACACAATGTAACAGGCAAGTTGAAATGATAAAAAAACAAAAGATAAAATAACCCAGAGAAACAGAGAATTATCAAAACAATAATAATAAAAAAAAGGCATCAATTGTGTTCAGCTACTATTACTTCCCCTTCCAAATCAATCTCATCCATGTGTGTGCCAGTGTGCATGAGTGTGTGCATTTGAATACCATATAATCTAAGGGACTCAAGTGTTTTCTTGACTTAATTTGCTTTTATAAGGGGTTCCTGCTACTTTTGAAAAAAATTAAAAAAGAAAAAAAATCCACTCGTGTGAACACATAGACCTTATCATGTGAACCATAATTTTTCAGTGAGCATGAACTTCTGCAAACAGTTAACTTCTTTTCTTATGATTACCTAATCTATTGCTTAATGAGGAAGATGATTTTTCAAGACAAGTATTTACACCAACTGGACTTATTCAGAAGCAAAAACACTGAACCTACCCCATCACACTCCATTTAAGAGAATCTGTTAAGTTCTGCGAATGGTTTCAGAACTGGTCTGAAAAAGAATTATTTTCCCTAAGAATAATATAAACCATCCACCATTATACCCTATACTGATGCAAATGTTATGCTCAAGCAGCCAAATAACTTCTCTCTGACACATGCCACCCTATGAAAAGGGTTCAAATGTATTTTTTGAGAGATTGATTCTCTTATATGAGAGAGAGAGAGAGAGAGAGAGAGAGAAATGGAGAAAGAAAAGAGAAAGAGGAGAGAAAGAGAAGAAAGATAGGAGAGAGAGAGAGAGAGAGAGAGAGAGAGAGAGACAGAGAGAGGGAGACAGAGAGACAGACAGGAGGGAATGGGGTGGAGAGAAAGAAAGAGAGAGAGAGAGAGAGAGAGAGAGAGAGAATTTCCATCAACAGCACTTCTGGCTGAGAACACCTCTCACAGGAGCTGACACACTGTGTAGTCTTGAGTCAGATATCAGTGAGCACAGGCCGACATAAACATGACTCCAATGTGAAACAGCCTAATGGTAAACTGATCCTATAGAATCAACCATAATAAAACAAACAAACAAACAAACAAAAAAACCAAACCTGTAATGGTACAGAGCTGGATACAGGGGTTGGAGTGTGAAGGTGGGGTGGAACCGGGGGATGACATGGGAAGGGGGCTGGGCATGAAGGGGTGGGGGGAAAGAGCAGTCAATAAATTTTTGAACTGATCTGAACAGAATAAACAAAAAATTAACTATGATACAACCTTAAAAAAATATGCAGTGAAGTGTGGTGAAATGGAATATGGGATGGGTGCTGTGTATAGAAGAGGATGAGAAAGATGTTAAAAAATGTACAGCCTGGCAAATGAATGGCAAAACAGGCAATGAAAAAAAAAAGAAAAAAAAAGAAAAAAAGCTGACAGACACAAGGAAAAGAGCACAGGTCACCCCCCTTTTCTTTGTAATCGACTTACCTACCCTCCCCATCCAGGGAGGGTTCATTCAGATGGGAGGGGTACAAGGTCTCTGTCAGTCTTTTACAGGCAAAGAAAAAAACACCACGTGACAGGACCGGGGCAAGCAAAATGAACTGTGATTGGGGAGCAGAATAAACTATATCCACTGAATCATTTATCTGTGACCAAGGCAAACATTAGTGAACGATGTGTTTGTAACAATGACAGGTACAATCAATGTTCCCATCATGTTAACAATTCATAAACATTTTACACACCTCAAAGTGACAGTTAAAAAAAAAAAAAAAAAAAAATGATGATAATAAGGAAGCTTTTTGCCAATGACATGTGGCCACAAATTCCTGGTGAAGAAACAAAATATAATAACAATAACAATGGTGATGAAGATGATGATGATGATGACAATGCAGTTCTTGTAGTCTCTCTCTCAATAATAATAATAATAATGGATACTTATATAACAATAACAATGGTGATGAAGATGATGATGATTACAATGCAGTTCTTATTGCTGAGGGAAAAGGTGAGTTTTGAGATGAAATTTAAAAGATGCGAGGGAATCAGAATGACGGAGGTTATCAGGGAGCTTGTTCCACGTCTTTGACGATTGAAAAGAAAAAGATCTGTGTCCATAGGTCATACTTCTGATGTGAGGTATCCTGAGAAGTCGAGTATCAGAGGAAGAACAGATTCATGAGGTGAATCCACTGCTTATGCCACTCCACTAAGGGACCTCACTCTAGCAACAGTGAATCAAGGTTACACACCTTGATGTCGTCACCGTTGGTAATTTTTGTACACAGTGTGAGAATAAGCTTGGATTTCAAGCACACACTCACATAAATAATAATCACTGAAATGAGAAAACAGGACAAATCTCCCACTTGCAAACACATATACACATGTGTACGTACACACACAGAGAGCATTTTACATGTTATCTTTTCATTCAGTTTACATACAGAGCCCCTCCACCCCCACCCTTCCCCACATCCTCCTGCAAATCCAAGTATCTTACCCTATGCAGAATAACACATCATTATCAATCCAAACGAAAATTAAAGATGCAAAGAACATTCAGCAGTACTATAGAACACCCACACACTTTCCCCTCAAACCCTCCCCCTCTCTTTCTTCCCACTCCTGAAGACTTACTCGTCATCAGAATCATCGTCATCGTCACTGTTATCCAGGAGTGCCTCAGAGGACATGGACGCTCGCAGGTTGTGTTCAAATTGCTCCTCCTCTGTCTCCTCTTCCTGGCCATCAAAAGAGATCTCAAACTCGATCCTCTCTGGCGTTTTCTTGGGCCTTTCCAGCGGTTCTTCCGGCACTTGCAGAGGAGCCGCTGAAAATGGAGGATTGCGTGGTGGGATTGAATGTGTCGTGACAGATGTTGTGTTCAGGTCAGGGACTGGTGGGATTGAATGTGTCGTGACAGATGCTGTGTTCAGCTCAGGGACTGGTAGGATTGTATGTGTAGTGACAGATGCTGTGTTCAGCTCAGGGACTGGTGGGATTGTATGTGTAGTGACAGATGCTGTGTTCAGCTCAGGGACTGGTAGGATTGTATGTGTAGTGACAGATGCTGTGTTCAGCTCAGGGACTGGTAGGATTGTATGTGTAGTGACAGATGCTGTGTTCAGGTCAGGGTCTGGTAGGATTGTATGTGTAGTGACAGATGCTGTGTTCAGGTCAGGGACTGGTAGGATTGTATGTGTAGTGACAGATGCTGTGTTCAGCTCAGGGACTGGTGGGATTGTATGTGTAGTGACAGATGCTGTGTTCAGCTCAGGGACTGGTGGGATTGAACGTGTAGTGACAGATGCTGTGTTCAGGTCAGGGACTGGTAGGACTGAATGTGTAGTGACAGATGCTGTGTTCACCTCAGGGACTGGTAGGATTGTATGTGTAGTGACAGATGCTGTGTTCAGCTCAGGGACTGGTAGGACTGAATGTGTAGTGACAGATGCTGTGTTCAGCTCAGGGACTGGTGGGACTGAATGTGTAGTGACAGATGCTGTGTTCAGCTCAGGGACTGGTAGGATTGTATGTGTAGTGACAGATGCTGTGTTCACCTCAGGGACTGGTAGGATTGTATGTGTAGTGACAGATGCTGTGTTCAGCTCAGGGACAGGTAGGATTGTATGTGTAGTGACAGATGCTGTGTTCAGCTCAGGGACAGGTAGGATTGTATGTGTAGTGACAGATGCTGTGTTCAGCTCAGGGACTGGTAGGATTGTATGTGTAGTGACAGATGCTGTGTTCAGCTCAGGGACTGGTAGGACTGAATGTGTAGTGACAGATGCTGTGTTCAGCTCAGGGACTGGTGGGACTGAATGTGTAGTGACAGATGCTGTGTTCAGCTCAGGGACTGGTAGGATTGTATGTGTAGTGACAGATGCTGTGTTCACCTCAGGGACTGGTAGGATTGTATGTGTAGTGACAGATGCTGTGTTCAGCTCAGGGACAGGTAGGATTGTATGTGTAGTGACAGATGCTGTGTTCAGCTCAGGGACAGGTAGGATTGTATGTGTAGTGACAGATGCTGTGTTCACCTCAGGGACTGGTAGGATTGTATGTGTAGTGACAGATGCTGTGTTCAGCTCAGGGACTGGTAGGATTGTATGTGTAGTGACAGATGCTGTGTTCACCTCAGGGACTGGTAGGATTGTATGTGTAGTGACAGATGCTGTGTTCACCTCAGGGACTGGTAGGATTGTACTGACATATGTTGTGTTCAACTCAGGGACTGGTTTTTTCAACTGCAGTGTGTACATCTGTCACTCAACACTGAGAGTGGGTCTTAAAAGATTCATGAGAGAGAGAGAGACAGATAGAGAGAGAGAGAAAAAGAGAGAGAGTGTGTTTGTGTGTGTGTGTGAGCGAGTACATGCATGATGTGTGTGTGCATGTGTGTGTGCCTGTGCACGTGTGAGTATAGAGAGGGGATTGGGGTTGGCTGGGACACAGGGTAGGGCAAGGGGAAGAGGGTAATGGGCATTCCAAAGTTCCATGCAGTTTTACCTTCTTCATTCTTTCAGCAATTTTAGCAAAAAGAGAATGGAACACCAGCATAATTAAACAAAACAAAAAAACCAACGAAAAAAAAAAAAAACCAACAAACTTTCCAACTTCCCCCTCTCTCTCAGCTTCTCCATGTTGCAAGGTACAGCAACTCTGTGCTAAAATCAACTTACGGATGACTTTCTTTGGTGTGGCTTCAGCATTCTTGACTTTGTTCTCTGCCTCCTCTGCTGGAGTGATGACTGTGGTTGGAATATTTTCCTGTGTAACAATAATGATGCATCAATTCTACACAGCTCATAACCTTGCGTAATGCTGCTTGATGCAACACAATGAATGTCACACGCTCATAAAAAACCATCCACACATGCAGCCTGTAACATAGCAAAAGGGAATGCTCCACAATATAAATATGTCTTGAGATTGTTTTTAAATTTACTTGAGTTGCAGTGCATAACATCTTGTTCATTTTGCTCAGTAACCAGCCACCCTAAAGGCAACACTGACTCACTCAGGTTGTTCATAGCCCACATACACAGGAACACACACCTATAAGCACATGAATAACATATGCATACAACCCCCCGAAACCACACACACACACACACACATACGCTCACATAAATACACTCACATCCAAGTACATGTGCACACATCCACATGTCTCAATGAAAACATGTTAACTTTCAACCCTTGAAAACTACACAAATAATCAACGACAAATCATATTTTGATGCATACCTTAGAATCATCACTGACATCAAAGTTACGTTTACGCCGCGGCCTTGTCCGAGTTTCTGGTGCACCATGACGGTAGCAGTAAAACTTGACTGTAAATTAAACACAGAACAAAGACACTGATGAAAGCCTGTTATTCTGAAATGCTGAAGAAAACTGTTAAACAAAAAGAACAAACTGCAACTTAAAAAAAAAAAAAGTCTGAATTCTATCAAGCATTACTTGCCACTTGCTACCTGTTCATTTGTTTTCAAAATCTTGCCAAAGATATATCACATCACACAAGAAACAGTTGCTCTGTTTTTTTGTTTGTTGTTGTTTTTCTCTCTTTCTATAATTTGAAGGACTACAACTTCAGCTATTATTCCAGACTGAGGAATGGGGTGGTAGAGGAAGAAAAAAATCATGGCATGTGACAAGAAATGCTAGAAATAAACCTAGGGATCTCCAGTTCCTCACAATAGACTCCTTACTAGGCTGCCATTCACTGGCTCTAAACAGACCTAAATACCCGTGATGTTGTCAGGCATAAAATCAGACTCACACACACACACACACGCACACACACACACACACCTACCTTACAACATACACCACAAACACGGATCACGAGAAATCACCACTAACAACAAACCAGAAAAAAGACATGACCACCGAATCAACAAGCAACCCCACCCCCTGCCCTCCTACCTCCCTCCCCCTGCGGACGTTCACAAGAGTAGTTGTTGAGGCGAAGGCCCACGCCACAGTAGTCGCACTTGAGGCAGTGTCTGTGGAAAAACACGCCCTCTGCTGCCTGTCGCTCCATGATGTACACTCGCTTCTGGCAGAAGTAACAGATTTCACTGGCAGACTGGGCTGCCAGCAGCACTGGCTGGCCTTTCTGTGGGACACACATAGACCTCTTTCTGAAGGGCACACATCACACACATAGACCTCTTTCTGTAGGGCACCCACAGACCTCTTTCTGTAGGGCACACATAGACCTCTTTCTGTGGGACACACATAGACCTCTTTTTGTGGGACACACATCACACACACAGACCTCTTCCTGTAGGGCACAAATAGACCTCTTTCTGTACGGTACACACAGACCTCTTTCTGTGGAACACATACAGACCTCTTTCTGTGGGACACATAGACCTCTTTCTGTGGGACACATACAGACCTCTTTCTGTGGGGCACACATAGACCTCTTTCTGTGGGACACATACAGACCTCTTTCTGTAGGGCACACATAGACCTCTTTCTGTAGGGCACACATCACACACATAGACCTCTTTCTGTAGGGCACACATCACACACATAAGACCTCTTTCTGTGGGACACACAGAGACCTCTTTCTGTAGGGCACACATAGACCTCTTTCTGTGGGACACACACAGACCTCTTTCTGTAAGGCACACATAGACCTCTTTCTGTGGGACACACACGGACCTTTCTGTGGAACACACACAGACCTCTTTTGTAGGGCACACACAGACCTCTTTCTGTGGGACACGCACGGACCTTTCTGTGGGACACACAGAGGCCTCTTTCTGTACGGCACACACAGACCTCTTTCTGAAGGGCACACATCACACACACAGACCTCTTTCTGTAGGACACACATAGACCTCTGTCTGTGGGACACACATAGACCTTTCTGTGGGACACATAGACCTCTTTCTGTAGGCCACACAAAGACCTCTTTCTGTGGGACACATAGACCTCTTTCTGTGGGACACACACAGACCTCTTTCTGTAGGGCACACATTGACCTCTTTCTGTGGGACACACATAGACCTCTTTCTGTGGGACACACACAGACCTCTTTCTGTAGGGCACACATAGACCTCTTTCTGTGGGACACACATCACACACACAGACCTCTTCCTGTAGGGCACAAATAGACCTCTTTCTGTAGGGCACACATTGACCTCTTTCTGTGGGACACATACAGACCTCTTTCTGTGGGACACACATAGACCTCTTTCTGTGGAACACACACAGATCTCTTTTGTAGGGCACACATAGACCTCTTTCTGTGGGACATGCACGGACCTTTCTGTGGGACACACACAGGCCTCTTTCTGTATGGAACACACAGACCTCTTTCTGTGGGACACACATCACACACACAGACCTCTTCCTGTAGGGCACAAATAGACCTCTTTCTGTAGGGCACATATTGACCTCTTTCTGTGGGACACATACAGACCTCTTTCTGTGGGACACACATAGACCTCTTTCTGTGGAACACACACAGATCTCTTTTGTAGGGCACATATAGACCTCTTTCTGTGGGACACGCACGGACCTTTCTGTGGGACACACACAGGCCTCTTTCTGTATGGCACACACAGACCTCTTTCTGTGGGACACACAGAGACCTCTTTCTGTAGGGCACACATAGACCTCTTTCTGTGGGACACACACGGACCTTTCTGTGGGACACACACAGACCTCTTTCTGTAGGGCACACATAGACTTTCGGTGGAACACACACAGACCTCTTTTGTAGGGCACACATAGACCTCTTTCTGTGGGACACGCACGGACCTTTCTGTGGCACTCACACAGACCTCTTTCTGTGGGACACACACAGACCTCTTTCTGTAGGGCACACATAGACTTTCGGTGGAACACACACAGACCTCTTTTGTAGGGCACACATAGACCTCTTTCTGTGGGACACGCACGGACCTTTCTGTGGGACTCACACAGACCTCTTTCTGTGGGAAACACAAAGACCCCTTTCTGTGTTTTCTGTAGGACACACATGACACATACATACCTCTTTCTGTAGGACTCCAACATACACACAGAGACCTTCTCTTCCTTATGTGAAGAAAATATCAAAAGAACCAGCTAGACTTCCCTTGCATGTGTTACTCAGAGAAACAAATATCAATCACAGACACAATGTATCAAGATATAAACTCCATGCTATCAATACAAGGAAGAAATTAAACTGTAGACAGTGATCCATTATGGCGATTACTATATGAAAACAGTTTCTATATGATTGGTGGATTGCTTAAGTATATATTCATTATGTTTGTGCTTTTGTTTTTAAATAGTTGCTATGGATAACACAATGTTATTACATGCAACCCCACTGACCTATCCTTCCCCATTGTATTGTGGCCCAAGGCCGATGTACATTAAATTTTCCAAGTTCTGAGTTCACTTCCTTTTGTGTGATAATATAAACATCAAGCCTGTTGTTTCATCCCAGCAAAAAGGAATTTTTTTGAGCACAGGAACAGGAGTCATGATGGCTGCCTGAAAAAGAGGGCGCTGGCCAGGGGGACAAAGGGGAGGTAACCTACTTCCGGGAGGTTATCGGCCGTAGTACTTTCGTTTTCTCCGCATAGGCGGATAGTAGTTTGCACAGGACAGGAATGTCAGACCCCTGCCGGAGTCTGCATTAGTTGGGTCATGGTTAAGTATGTGTAATTAAAATTACTTTTTTTTTTCTTTTTTTTCTTTTTTTTTTTTTTACTTACCTGCATCATTTTAATAAGATTGTTAAGGACTCTAGAAAAAAAGATATGTCAATTTCTTAATCCACACTTTGAAAAAAAAAAAAAACCTATTAAAAGGTGTATGAACCCTGAACAGTTGACTCTCAACTCTGACCACCACTGCTCTCACCATGCGGCGGATGGGGGGCGGGGCCGGCTGCTCCTCGTTGCTCTTGAACTTGGCCACCAGCACCTCAGCCATGGCCGTCACGCTCACGCTGCCACCATCAGCCACAGCGGCCTTGGGGTCACGGCGACCCCCGTTGGCCCCTGGGTCAGGGGGCTTGTCCAGCTGCAGTCTGTTGGCGATCTCCTCCATCGGCAGCTTGTTGTACTTGGTCAGCTGTACCAACGTAAGCTGTGGGACACACAAAATTGTGTTATGTTGTGTTGTGTTGTGCTGTATTGTGTTGTGTTGTGTTGTGTTGTGTTGTGTTGTGTTGTACTGTATGGTATTACATTGCATTGCATATCATTGTATTGTATTGCACCTTATTGTATTACTCTCATTCAAATAAAATAAATTAAAAAGAATTACACTTTGTCACAGCAGATTTATCTGTGAAATTTGTGCTGCTCTCTCCCATGGTGAGAACGTCACTACAGCCAAGAGCAACACCCTTTATATTTCCGTCTGCAAGTGTATTATTTTTTTTCCTATCAAAGTGGACTGATCTACAGAATTTTGCCAGGAACAATCCTTTTGTTGCTGTGGGTTCTTTTGCGTGTGCTAAGTGTATGCTGCTTACAAGACCTAGTTTTATTGTCTCACGTGAATGACTGATGTCCAGACCATGACCCAAGGTCAATCGGAGGGGGAGAAAATACTGGCGAGTGTGAGTTTGAACCTGAGTGGTCAAACTGACTCGCTTTCCATGCAACATGTTACCAATAAACCACATACATATATCTCTCTTTTGACCACAGGGCTAACACCAGGAGACAAAGGGGGGCAAAATTAATACACCAGCCAAAAGAGTATAAAAAAAGAGAGAGAAGGAATGACAGAAAGCAAAGGAGAGAGAGAGAGGGGGAGGCGTGGGAGAGTAGGAAGAGTGGTCGGGCTGGGGGAGGGGTGGGGGGGAGTAGTTTTCTTTCGGGCCAAGTCAGCAGTTGCTCAGGACAATGTTGGGCAGGGTATTCTACTGGGTTTGAAAAAAAAGAAGAAAAAAGTAAAAAAGATTCCTATCACACATATACTTGAGTATTTTCCCATAAATACAAAACCCATTCAAAAACTGCACACAATGCCAACAACATACAAAATTTTTGTACACTACATTTAATCTTCTATTCTTCCCCGACAAACCAGATCTTCCCCTCCCTATATTACCCTCTCCCAACCTTTAACACCATTTCAAAGGTCTCACCTCTCCATCCCGGAGTTTCTTGGATCCCAGGTGACTATCCTCCCCTTCCTCTTTTTCCTTCCTCTGCAAACAAAGGACACCTTCAGTAAAAATCAACAACAACAAACAAACAAACAAAACATGAACAAACAAACCTACTTACAGCAATAATCAATGACAAACAGAAGAATGTGTATGAAAACAATCTGAATACAACAGTTCTGAAAAAAAGTTGTTCCTTTTCTCTCACCCACATATACACATCAAGTTGAACCATGCTATTTGTATCACAACAGAAAGCGAAGGTCACTTCATGGGCTTGGACAAGCTGTACAATCAAATGCATTAATAAAATAAAAACAGAAAAACAATGTCAGCATCATGGTATCGTTTGTCACATTTCTAAATGACAAAGAAGGTCCACTTTCACAGGCTTCACCTCCCACATTCAGTCAGATGTACAATTAGTCTTTTATGGCTGTTTTTACCCTGCCATTAAGGCACACAAACTGTTTTCTGGGGTATGCATGCTGGATAAGTTTCTGTTTCCATAAACTACCATATGCAATGTAGTTAATGGACTTATTTCATCTGCATGTGCATATATGTGAAGGGCTTTAAGGCATTAGCAAGTCTATGCATATGCTGACCCACAATCAGATTTGAAGTAAAATCCTCTGACCATTTGAACATCGCATCCAGAGTCCAGAAATAAACAAGTTTCTTCTTCTCCTTCGGTATTAGAAAAAAAAACTTCCAGATACACATACAGAATACTTTATTATCTCAAGAAGAGAAATTCATGTGTGGCGTACGCTACACAAACAATGTACGGTATGAACACAAAAGGAATAAAATGCTCAAATGCCAAGCTGATGTGGAACCTCACAATCATAAACACCCACTGATCACAGTCATTCAATATCAGCATAAATATATAGATAAAAGAAAATATGCTTAACTGTTAAGTTAATATAAGCATCACACAAAAGAATCATAGCCACACACATGCATAAATCAATATCATACAAAATTAAAACGTAGACATGTGTACACGATTAAAACCAAGCTATTTAGCAGTATTTAAAATCTAATACACAATATTAAAGTACACACATATGTACACATGTGTACGTACACACACACACACACACACACACACGTGCGCATGCACAGACATATCATAACAACAGTTGTGCATTAAGATTGATCAATTATTTAAGAACTGAACTGACTGGGGTATAAAACTGTTGTGGGTTCTAAGAGTTTTCAGTCTGGGAAATTGGTAGCGTTTCCCTTAAGGTAAGTTATCCACTAGGCACCAGGAACGAACCCAGGACCTCGGATTGATGTCAAACGCTCTAACCATTCTACTATTGCCTCCAATCAGAGTTCAGCAATAAAAAAGTATCTTCTTCTCCTCCTCCTGTGTTTGTAGGCTCTTACTCTCACATTTATTGTACCAACAATCTGGCTTTCACATGCATGACTGTTTTCATCCCACCATTTAAGTATGCGTACTCCTTTGTCCCAGTGATTAGAGTTTGATCCCCTGTTTCCTTGGGAAAGGCACTTTACTCCGATTTCCTCATTCCACCAAGGTGTGAATGGGTACCCGACTTGGGGAAGGTTAAAACGGCGGAAGGAGAAGAATGGGCCACAGCTTTCTATGTCGAGCCCTAGACACAATGGATATGAATGAATTCACTGCCCTGATGACCTGAATGGCTGTGGGACCTTTAACTTAAGTCCTTTGTCAGGGGTAAAGGCTGCATTCCCTCTCAGATAGACCTTTTTGGACTTGCTGATGCGAGCTCCGATCTTGCTGAGCAAGGAAACTCGGCGGTTGGGGGAACGTGTGGATTTGGGGGAGCGAGGTGTCTTCAACTTGTCCTCTTTGGTCTGTTCTTTGGTTCTGGGCTGTAGCGGAATACCTGCAACGCAAAGAAGGGAAAGTTACATACTTGAACACTGACCTTTTCATTTTATCTTATTTTTTGGCTGGAATTAAATTGTTTTTCTGTACTTTTCTTTTCCTCTTTTTGTTTGTGTCACGAGGCAGGTTTGTCAGATTCAGTACAGTTAAGTATTCAATGTAAAAGCCTGTGACAATGATCTGGAAGAATATCTTAGCTTCTTTCATACCAGAATTCAGAGCTTTGTTCAAGAGAGATTATCCATGCCATCAATCTAAAAAACTAAACTTGTGGTCTGGAAGACACAAAAAATATTATGGATGACTGAGTGAACAAAAAACAAACAAACAAAAAAAACAACAACAAAAAAACAAAAAATCCAAACAAACAAGAAAAACTAAAAAACTAGAGGTTTTTGTGCTCTACTGAGGTTCTTTATTTTGTTTTGCTTTTAGTTTGGCTGGTTGGGTTTGGGGGGGCTTTTCTTTTCTTTTCTTTTTTCTTGGAAGGGGGGTTTGTTTCTTATGGATTCTGTGATACATGTCTGTAACTGAACTGTGCACTGACAGATACAGAGCAGAACATCCCTTCTTTTAGTTCAGACCCCCACCTTTCCGCCTTCCACTATATAATACTGGTATCACTGTATTAGCTGTATGGCACACTCCTTAGAAAAAAAAAGAAGGAAAAAAAAAAGAAGAAGCAGGACTGAAAGCTGCCCCTTGTTGAGTTTTCTCAAAGGACAAATACCCCCCCGTTTTTCTCCCCTTTGTCCACCCACAATCCCCTCTCCACTCCCATAGCCCCTCCCCTCCCCATTTTTCTCCCCCTTGTCCACCCACAATCCCCTCTCCACTCCCATAGCCCCCCCCTCCCCCATTTTTCTCCCCCTTGTCCACCCACAATCCCCTCTCCACTCCCATAGTCCCCCCTCCCCCATTTTTCTCCCCCTTGTCCACCCACAATCCCCTCTCCACTCTCTCCCCTTGTCCACCCACAATCCCCTCTCCACTCCCATAGTCCCCCCTCCCCCCATTTTTCTCCCCCTTGTCCACCCACAATCCCCTCTCCACTCCCATAGTCCCCCCTCCCCCATTTTTCTCCCCCTTGTCCACCCACAATCCCCTCTCCACTCCCATAGCCCCTCCCCTCCCCCATTTTTCTCCCCCTTGTCCACCCACAATCCCCTCTCCACTCCCATAGCCCCTCCCCCCATTTTTCTCCCCCTTGTCCACCCACAATCCCCTCTCCACTCCCATAGTCCCCTCCCCCATTTTTCTCCCCCTTGTCCACCCACAATCCCCTCTCCACTCCCATAGTTCCCTCCCCCATTTTTCTCCCCCTTGTCCACCCACAATCCCCTCTCCACTCCCATAGTCCCCCCGGCCCCATTTTTCTCCCCCTTGTCCACCCACAATCCTTGCCACTCCCCAAACTCCACCCTCCCTTCCTCTTGACAAAGCACTGACTTGAGGGCAGAGGTTCGTGCTTGAAGAGTTCGTAGAATTGGGACAGGTAGGCCACCATGGTCAGCTTGTCAGGCACAGAACAAGATGCCATGTCTTCTCCTGTCATCACAGGGGCAATGCCCAGCTCTCTCTGAGCCGTGTCAAATGCCTGCACACATCACAGCATGTTACCAGGGTCCATGTAGGTTAACAAGTTTGAAATGCAATGACTTTTCTAAAACATACAACGCATGTCCAATGTCCTCAAATTTTACAAGTTCAAGATTCCAAGACTTTTCCAAAACGTTTCCAAAACACTTTCTGACATTTCCATGACTACATGTTAATGATTCAAATGTTTACAAGTTCTAAATTCCATGACTTTTTTCCAAAACGTTTCCACATAACGTATGTCCAGGGTCCTTAATTAAAGATTTACAAGTCAGATATTTCCATGACTACATATCAATCATCACCTATTTTCCTCACAAAATGTGTTTCTTCTGTTATCAAAGTGGCCAATTGGGAAGATAAAATTCACAAACACTGACATGCTTTGCACGTCCATAGTGGAGAAGTCAGAAAGACACAACAATAAAGCAGTACATGACTTATGTCTTGGTTTTACACAACGTGTGAAAAACAATTGTTATTGTCCTCGAAGTGTCTTGGATGAAACCTTACAACTGCACATATACTGACACTAAATGGTTGGTGATGATTCAAAATATTTAAAGGAGTTTTATTTTTCTTCATTCTCAAATCAGTCAAAACAACTGTGGGTTTTTTTGAAGATTTTGTTTATAATTCCATGACTATGACCATAATCATATAACTTTCCTGTCCTGAAAAATTGCTTTCAAATTCCATGGCTTTACATGATTTCCATGACCTGGTGGACCTTGACGTATATACTTGGCTTTTACATCTGAGGCAGTTCCATGGAATGTATACCACAGGGATACACCATGGCAGAATCAGTTAGTAAATGGACTTCTGTTGCATCATTCAACAGGGATCAGGGTTTCAGGCCTTGTTTTGGCATGGTGTTGTGTCCTTGGGAAAGGCACTTTGCTCCAATTTTCCTCAATCCACGCAGGTGTGAATGGCTACCTGTGTTTGGTTGAAGAAGGCTGAAATAGCAGGAGAGGCTTGGGCCTCACTTTGCTAAACTGAGCCCTGGACATAGTGGATATAAACTAACTATTCTGATGGCCATAAAATGTTAGGGGGACCCTTAACCTTTAAACAATATAGTCAACATTAAACAACAACAACAACAAATGAAAAAATAAACAAACAGACTCTTGTTTATAATTCTTCAGAGTCAATTTCTGTCTATTCTTTCAACAGATTTTACCATATATGAAAAGGTCTGGTACCAGCAACTGACATATTTACAGTATCAGAAAGGTATTCAAAAGTGGAACAGTAAGTGTATCTGATGACTGAAGACTTCTTGCAGTCTCTTGGCATGCTGCAGTTCCCTATGCCTTCCTCCATCTTTTGCCAGCAATAATACTATGCAGACTCACACATCTATGTACATCATGTGCATGAATCATAAACACACACACACAGACAACGACACAAACACACACACACATACAATCTCTCTCTCTCTCTCCTCACACACACACACACACTCTGTCTCTGTCTCTCTCACACACACACTCTCTCACACACAGATGCATCTCATCAATCAGAGAGGTAACTCACCAGCTGGTTGTTTTTGGATGTTTCGCTTTCCATCAGGGTAGTGACAGATCTGTGGAGCAGGGTGTTTACAAATTAACCAACTTAAAGAACAGATTGAACAACAGTCACACACACAGTAACTTCTGCTCCAAAACAGGTTAAAAAAACAAACAAAAAAAAACTTTTCTTTTTTTCCGGCCAATGTTGTTTCACAGTCTGTTTTCACACCAGTGATCAGGAGGCACAGAAGCACAAATACATATCTGGTTACAGATGCAGAACTGACAACATGACAATGTATGACCAAAAAATGTATATATTATCTTAAACTGAAGACATGGTGGGGCCTGATTCATAAAAAAACTGATGAATAGTGAACTTGTATGGGTGCACAACTGATGGCTGTTTTTTGGCACAATGATAGAGTATTCATTACACAATACTGAAATGACAAGTATTCACAATATAACTACTATCTGACATAACTAATGAATGATAATTAACATTTGATAACATAACTAATGAATGAGAACTAATATAACATTTAATAACATAACTAATAAATGACAAGCATTCACAACATAACTAACAAGAGAGGCAAGGCCTTCAAGACTCACTTGTGATACACTTTAAAAAAAAAATCTAATCATTAAAATGTGTTCTGTATTTGTTATTATAAAGCTTCGGGTTAAAAGAAAAAGAAAAAGAAAAAAGAAAAAAAAAGTCCTGACAGTAGATTTGAACCCCGCGTGTTCGGGTGAGAAGAAACTGTCTTACCCAATACACTATCATGGCTCCTTAACTGATGTTAAAAAATTTAACATTTAAACATGCTTTTTTAAAGGGCGATAAATCAATTGCGGTATTCGCAGTGAGAACACTGTTTAAATCATATTATTCTGGTGTATCTTGGGCATTCAAAAAATCTTCAAGGGCAATTAAAATTCTTTTGAAGTCCACGGTAAAGGAGACATGGCTATCGCCGCAATCACACTGCAACATTTAGCCGTCTTCTCTGGATCTAGGTAGATGGACAAGTTTAGTTACACCCGCGGAAACTTGTGTACGACAAGGACGATTCAATTTCTCTTTTATGTTCATTCTAGTTTTATAGTTTTAAGGTTGATATGAAAATTGAGTATTTTGTTAAACTAATAACATGTAGAGCCAAGTACAAGTACTTCTAAACGTCGTATGAAGTGAAAAGGACATCATTTTGAGAAAAGTCAAGACTGGAAATTTTTACGTTTCATCAAGGGTATAAACTCTCCTGGTTTATTATTTTTAACTGTGATTTTTTTGATATTTTATGGCAGTTTGGGGCATAATCCAGTAAGTAATGAGGTGTTCACAAATCTTTCTATGAATAAATATTCAACGGTCTCCTTCTTCAACTTTCCATCACATGTTATCATGTATTGTTGATTGAATATAGGACTGAACAGGCAGGTCAACAACTTGAAACAAAATGGCGTCCTTCGTGTTCGCGAAAAATATGAGCACGAGCTTTGAATATGTATAAATATGTGTATGCAATTGATTTTTGCCCATGACCTTCAGGGCTCAGCCAATAGATCTATAAAGTCCACTCGTAGTATTGATTTTAGTATTTTCCGAAAAAGACCACTTGGGCGAATGAACATAGTGAAAGCCCTCTACACTGAGAGTAAAACACACAAGCTTTTTATGTACTGAGTATAATTTCAAAATGTAATGTTTAAGATGAGAAAGATCAGTTTAAAGCAAATTAACCCCCCTAGCATTAATTACAGATTAATTTCCCTTTTTTACTATCTGCAGCAAAGACATGCACCAGAAATATAATTTCCACGCTTAGCAAAAGAAGTTCCTGTTTGAACAAAAAAAATGATAAAAATGACTGCTCTTGTTGTGTCAGAATATCAGATCACAGTGCCAAGTTTAGAGAATAAAAAGAATATAAACAGTAAATACAGTTTGCATATAATTTGGCTTCTTTTTTAAATTTTTTTGTGCCCATCCCAGAGATGCAATATTGATTTAAACAAGATGACTGGAAAGAACTAAATTTTTCCTATTTTTATGCCAAATCTGGTGTCAACTGACAAAGTATTTGCAGAGAAAATGGCAATGTTAAAGTTTACCACGGACACACAGACACACACAGACAACCAAACACCGGGTTAAAACATAGACTCACTTTGTTTATACAAGTGAGTCAATAAATGACAAGTAATCACAACATAGCTAATAAAGGACAAGTATTCACAACGTAACTAATAAATGACTAAAGGACAAGTATTCACAACATAACTAATAAATGACAAATTTATTAACTCCTTGCTCGTTTGCTCTGGTCATCTTTCATTCTCTTTGGTCGAGTTAAAACTTTTTTTTATCAACAGATATTGATTCTGAACCCATGAAAACTTAATTAATTAAGATCAACATAAAAAATTACACAAAACTATATGTATGTGTAAGTGATGGTGTGTGAGTGTTTGCATGCCTTTGTATGTGTGAGGGATTCATAAACTATACTGTGTTGATTTCTGTTTCAGGGTACATGATAACCATTGTCAGGATCCTGTGGCACCAAGCTGTACTCTACAGAACAAATCATTCCATCACATCTTTCAATATTCACTTGACAGACAAAGGCACATAAACTAAACCCCACAAAGTGATTCTCTCACATGAGATTTGGTCTGAAGGCATGAATGAGAGCACAGAAGGCCAGTCCTGATCGCCATGACGATGTGAAATCCACAATGTGGACGCCTCGGTAGGTCCCAATGTTAAGAACACGCTGACACCAACGTAACAAGCTGTAGCTGTCGATGTTGTATTCTGCACGCAGGAAAATTGAACAATTTTGTATTCAACAGTACTGTTTACTAACCGACACTTGGAATAATGACTAACAGCTTTCATGGCCTGTCATTTTTTGTTTGTTTGCCTGGATCAATGTAGTAAGCAATACATGCATGCATATATGCATGCGTATGTGGTGTGGTGTGGTTTGGTAAAGTGTGGTGTGGCATGGTGAGGTGTGGTGTTGCAATACATTGTGTTGGTCTCTGTGTGTGTGCGTGCTTGCATGCATGTGAGAATGTGTGTGTGTGTGTGTGTGTGTGTGTGTGTGTGTGTACATACATGTGAGTGTGTATGCTCATGTGTGTGTGTGTGTGTGTGTGTGTGTGTGTTTGTACATACATGTGAGTGTGTATGCTCATGTAAATATATTCATGCAGTTCATGTATGAAGATCATGCAGAGTGTGTGGGTGGGAACAGGGGGGCAGGGGCTGGGAGGGGAATACTTGCCTGTATGTTGTTGTGTTTGTGTGCAAATTCTACTTTAGCACTCCAGTTCATTCTTTGTAATTTCTTGTTCAGATCGTCTGTAGGTCAAGATTACCTAGATTCTAGTTCATCATTATAAACTCATTTAAAAATAGGTCAAGGTCATAACACAGCTTACATTCTAGTCACAATATTCTTTGTCAAATGCAGGTCAATGTCACTTAGTGTCTTTTTTTTCCACCTGACCTATTTAAAAGCAGGTCAAGGTCATGCCATGAATTACATCTGACTTGTTATATCATGCATTAAAGATCATATATAGGTCAAGGTCACTTACTGAATGCACAATCTACTCTGCGGCTTTTCTTAGTTCATCAAAATCAACATTAGCTCACACTTTTTGTTGCAGTCTTGATATTCATGATGCCAAGATACCAATCCATTTTCAGTTAAATGTAGGTGATGGATATGTCATAATTTACAGTCTATTATCAGTCTTTTATATAACCACTGATAAAGCATGTCAACAGAGCAGTCTGTTTCCAAATCACCATCTCAACTGCACAGCGAAAGTCACATTTACTGCATTTGCTGTTGAAACCTTTGTTTTGTTTTGATAAGGTTAGAGTCAGCCAAGTTAATGAGAAACAAAAGGCTCAAAAAGTTTGGTAGAAAATATGACTACTTCTCCTGTCTTTAAAAAAAGAAACCTTTGTCTCAATGTTCTCTCTCATATTTAGGTCCATTCACTGGAATACACTTGCAACAGAAACTAACCATTCCACATCCCTACACCCTTTCAAATCATCATGTGTTTAAAGAAACAAAGAAAAAGAAAAAAGAAGCATTATTTCACTCTAGAGTTTCCTTGCTGCTTTGCTTCCATGTTGTAAACACTTTTTGTGTCCGCATGTGTTTGGATTGGTGATGTAATCATGATGTCTGTTTGCGACTATTGTGGGAATTGCTGTTTCTGTTTTCATTTGTCTGTTCACAGTGTTTCAAACAATTATTCTCCTCTGGAGGGTAACAGCAGTATCAAGAACACACAATCCATTTCATTATTCTTTTGATTCTGTCACTGATGCTGCCTCATCCTCACTTCTGATCACTGATCATTTTTTCATCGTAACTTTGATAGAACTCAGTGAACCTGGACTGGACTCAATTTGAATCTCCATTTAATTATGCATCCTTCATCATCATGACTCATGTGTAGATGAGTATGGTAAATATATTTATTCAATGCAAATGTATATCACATTTCCTTTTCAAAGTGTTCATACTTTCCCATGACTCACTTGTGTCTGTGTCACTGATTTTTTAAACTGATTTTTTTAAAAATCAATAATAATTTTTGGATTAGAAAAAAAACGTATGGGCAATATGCACCACTAATACTTCACAAGCAGAAAGGGAGGATCTAAATTAGAGAGTGTATGAATCAAATGCTGATAAAGTGTAACTGGCAACAAAGCTCACAGCCAGAGAACATCTAACGTTACTTTTATTTTATTTTTAAAATATTTTTTGTTTATTTCCGTGAATTGACTTTCTAAATCCTATCTTTCCCCCACTGCTTGAGGAAAAAGTTTGCAAGCCCAGTAAAAAAAACAAACAAACAAAAAAAACCCCAGACTTTTCAAAATCTCTACACAATTTCATTTTCAGAATGATGAAGGAATGTCTCGTGGTTACTCCATGAAATTCAGTGAGATAAAAATTATCTCCTTTCTCCACTGTTTTCTGATACAATGCTACACTGTAATAACTAATACACTAACATGTACTGGTTAAAATAATTTGATCTTTTTCCTTGTGATACAGTGCGCTGTCTGTCCAATTTACTTACCTATCAAATTAACAAATACTTAACACAAACCTGACCTATCTGTACATTTCCAGTGATGATTTCATAACTGTCTGATTTGAAAGCATAAAGCAGAGACTGAAGGGAAGGGCTATATATGTTTTTGTTTTCATATTATGCTGGCTAAAATAACATCAATAATAAATATTCTTGTGAAAACTGTATCCCTCTCTTTTTTTGTCTTTCTGGTTTTGTACTTTATGGCAGTTGTGGTTTGATGTGGTGTGGTATATGTGGTTTGGCCTTATGAGATATAATGTAGAATTCCAATAAATGACACACATACACAACAGCACAACACAAATCCTGAAAGTATATACAATGCACAATGTATATTATGTATACATGCATACACATACAAATATTTGCCTCTGTGTGTGTGTGTGTGTGTGTGTGTGAGTGCATGCGCGCAAGCGTGTGTGTGTACACAAGTGGGTGCAAACACACACATACCATGATGTATGTGCATGAGCATGAACTCATACATATTTGCACACACACACTGACAGATGATACAGATACACAAAAAATGAATGCATATACAGAGATGTACCATGAATGCTTACAGTCTCTCTCTCTCTGTCTGTCAAACACACACACACACACACACACACACACACACACACACACACACCTACCTAACTGTTTATTTTAACAGTTATAAAACAATCATCTATAGCTGTAACATAATTTTTTAAACCAACAAATCAGCATTAATTAGAATGAACACAATGCGCAAAAATATCACAGTTTCACACATTATAAAAAATCATCATATGAAATAACACACGTAAATCAAAAGCTGCATCACAGTTTGGTAATCATTCTCGGTCTTGTGGAATATTTTGATCAGGTGCTGAATCAGCAGATGACAAACAACATCATGAGCTCTGGGAGCAAAACATAAAAATAAAATATATATATAATTTTTATCACACACACATATGCACTCTCTCTTTTCACCTGAATAAGTCATGCAAACTGCTACATTAGCAATGGACAGACACAGTGAAAAACTGACTGCATGTTTTGCAATGTTGGACCGGAGCATGAAGCAGTTCACCCCCCCCCCCCCCCTCTGTTCCCCCACCCAAAAAACAAACTATGCCTGAAAACCAAGAGAACAACTGTTCTCAAGTAGCACATAGTCTTTCTCATCTTTCCTTGGGGATGGCTAAATGCTGTGCAAAAGAGTTGGGATCACATTTCTTTCTTTTTTTTTTCAACACCATGTTGCAAGAAACATCATCCTTACAGCTATGTTGACTACTGTTCTATCTGCAGTGCAGGCTGTTCAACATTCAGCAGCAGTATGGGGATTCCCTCTGACAATGCCAGCCTACACTCCATTCACCATTACTCTAGAACCCTTTAAAAAAAACGTTTTTCTTTCTTTTAAGGAATCCATGATTGACAAACTCAGAGCATGCTTCTTTTCTCAAAAATGATTCCCCAATTTTTCTCCCTGAAACCCTGAAAACATGCATGCCCTAGGGTTAGGGTACTAGTGTGTCTGAACAGATCTTCCCTGCCAGAAAGACCTGAAAGATTAGAGGTCAGAGAACACAAGCTCTGTGCCAATCAGAGATCAGAGAATAACACATGCTCTCTGCCAATCAAATAGATGTGAGAGAACAGCACACGTTCTCTGCCAACAGCCCTTCCTCTGGAAGCAAGGCCTCAAGATAGAGGTCAGAGACCACATGCTCTCTGCCAATCAAATACTGATATGAGAACAGCACATGCTCTCTGCCAATCAAACAGAGATATGAGAACAGCACATGCTCTCTGCCAATCAAACAGAGATATGAGAACAGCACATGCTCTCTGCCAATCAAATAGAGATATGAGAACAGCACATGCTCTCTGCCAATCAAATACTGATATGAGAACAGCACATGCTCTCTGCTAATCAAATAGAGATATGAGAACAGCACATGCTCTCTGCCAATCAAATAGAGATATGAGAACAGCACATGCTCTCTGCTAATCAAACAGAGATATGAGAACAGCACATGCTCTCTGCTAATCAAACAGAGATATGAGCACAGCACATGCTCTCTGCCAATCAAACAGAACCAGCTGCCATGGCGAAAAGGTTAGCATCGCGGACTGACGGCTGGGAGGATGCGGGTTCGAATCTGAGCGGAGGTGGGTTTTTCGGCCTGTGGCCGGCTCCTTCCCAGAGCTGAGTGTGCTATGGGCTTAAATGGCGAGACTGGGACCACACCGTCGAGTGTCATCCACTTCATGGATGTGTCTTTGGGTGTGTTGCTCTAATTACCTAACCAGCACTGCAAGTGTCTGTATCTCTCGGGCCTGGTTAACGCCGGGATATCATGACAGGAAGCGTAGAGTACAGCCTTGTCATGCAGTACCAAACCAAAATGGACCTCCATAGCAACATTGTCATCGTCATCCTCCTCCTCCATCATCATCATTAATATAAACAAAACAGTCTTTAAGTCTGTGGCCTTTCATGCCCTGCTCTCATGGCAACCTCAGTTTCGATACCCCTCCACTTCTGTGCTTGGGGCGAGTCCTGTCAGTGTCTTCAGTGTCAGCAGATTCATGGGGGGCTGTTGTTTGGGGGACGTGGTGGCGGTCTCCACTCTGGAGGGGACGTTCACTCAGTCTGGCTCTGTGACTAAGCCATTATTTCGTTAGTAGGGGGCTTAGCATGTGGTGTCTTAAGTACGATGAATCAGAACAGGCACCACTGAACACCACCGAAGTAACTCAGCAGCAGTGCAGGGTCTCCTCTGGTGTGTGGCCTCCTGGCGACCTAACATCAATGGTTCCCTGTGGACTGCTGACACTGGAACTGTGACGGACGAACCCGGGTGTGGCTGTGTATGGGGGAATCTAAATGAGTGGCATGGGAGCAATGCCATTGAAACGGTGCAGATAATGGGGCAGCATACAAAATTTAAAAAAATAATAAAAAGTTTTTAAAAAAGATCAGAGAACAGCACACGCATTCTGCCAATCAAATAGATCAGAGAACGGCACACGCATTCTGCCAATCAAATTGAGATCAGAGAGCACATGCATTCTGCCAATATCAAATAGAGACAAGAGAACAGGACATGCTCTCTGCCAACAGCCCTTCCCCTTCTACAGCAAGGCCTCAGAGACAGACGTCAGAGAAGAGGACCTGCTCTGTGCCATCCATGACGCCAACAGGTACAGTACCCACCGTTGGGGACTGTGTTGCGGGCCCTCTTGGCGGGCACCTCCATGGGCCCCTCCTCCAGCTCCTTGGGGTCCACCACCCCGTCGTACAGGTGCTGCACCTGCTTGGGCTTCACGCACGACGTGTTCAGGTTGGGGTACCTGGTCAACACAGAAAAATGTGTGGGGTTTTTTTTTTGTTTATTTTTTTTCAACAGTGGACAGGCTGAATACTTGATTAATGCTTTGAGAGAAAGAGATGTTCAATGACTGGATTAAACCTGAGACGGATGTACAAGACGAACAGAGAAAGAAACAAGAGGCCAAGAAGACTGACAATAACAAACAAGCTGATGTGGTTCTGAATGGCCTTGGAACACACTGTCCACTGTTTTTTTTAAAAACAGCAACTGAACAAAGTGAAAGGTACAAAAAACCTGATATGCCAGGAAACATTGCAGGTTGCTATGGGTCACAAATTAGACATAATGCTAAAATCTTCAACCTACTGTAGTGGCAACATTAAAATTCTCTTCTGCATAAGCAGGCTCTAAACTTTAAGACCATCCATGTCTTTCACCACTCATCATGAATAAGGCTGATCGTTCTTGAAAGACAGCTATTTGATTATGCTTAGAAAGTAGAAAAAAAATTCTTGTGCACCTTTTTCCCACCAAAGGTAAGCTTAGTAATTAATTTTAAAAAAACAACAAAAAACACCAAAAAAAACAACAACAACTAACACAAGAGAGTTCAGGAATCAAAATGACAGGACAACAGAAAGAATGATGTTACAGCACACAAAGAACATATTCATTGAACTCCCAGCATAAGCATTAAATGATAACACAAACAACAATAATGATATCAAAAATAAATTCATGAAATTATAAATAAACAAAGAAAATGTCAGAAAAAAAGAAGGAAGAATGACCCCAATCTTCAGCAGCAGACACTGACTGACCTGGTGTTAGGGTCCAGGCTGTACTGGTGGTGGTTTTTGTGCAGACGATTCGGCGTGGTCTGCGTCAACACTGTGAAGATGCTCTCTCGTTCAGCGATGACCTGCAGGGGGGTCATACGTCCGCTAGCCAGGCTCCGAATCATCCAGGCAGCATCAAATGCCCCTAGGAACCCCCGTGCACACCCTGACCCTGTTGGCCAGAAAGGCTGCAACACACAACACTCTTGTGTTCAGCTAACCCCCTGAAATCGGAGTAGAGCTGCCTAAATAGTGGGGTAAAAATGGTTGTTTGCGTAAAAACCCATTCAAGGGCTCAGGTGCACCAGGGCAATGCAGCCTGTGCAAAGAAGAAAATGTACTGAACTGTTGGCAGTATGTATCATATGCATTTTATCTAGTCTACTGCACTGTTCTGAAGTGTACACTTTTGTGTTGTATTCCGCTGTAATATTCTACTGCACTCATTAAAGTAAACTGCTTTGAATAAAATTATCCTGTACTGTTTTACTAAGTTATTTTGTACTGCGTTGTGCTCTACTGCACTATACTGCATGAGTGCTTCTGGAAAAATTATGTCCCTGCTGGATTGATTGAATGCATCTTTCAAGCCTTTGCCAGACTGGATCTCTGACAATGTTTGAATGAAAATGTCTTACAAATACTGCACACAGGTGTGTGTGAAGTGCATTCTCCAAAAGATCCATTAGTTCAGAAGCAATGAAATATCCACTGACCAATAATACAGCAAGTGGACTCTTGATGTATCGTGTTGTTTGTTGATTTTCTTCTATTTTTTCTTTCTTAACAGTAGATTTTTTTGATATGTCTACTAAACACAGTGAGTAGATCTGATCTTAAAACTTCTTATTCAGTACTGTAACACTCTACTGATGTTCAGTGCTCTAGCAGATCAATCACACACGATTCTTTCACCATTTCCTGTGATGTATTTTATAAACATTCCTTCAGTGATATATTCCTTGTAAATGTGTTGTCATCGTTCCTTGAAAGATTTCTTCAAAAGTAACATCTGTAAACATTTTAAAAATAATATCCCATAGCCATTCTTTCAAAGACATACAGTGTCAATATTCTTTCATAAATTGCATGTTCTGCAGAAATTATTTCATTCCTTTATCATCTCGTTAACAGCCACAGTAACAATGGCAGTTTCATTACATATATACTATGGCTATTGCAACATCAATAAACATGGTTTCATTCACACCTCTTGTAAATCATTACACTCTTGACCTACAAACAATGATTCACATTTTCTACAATCCATAATCCCGATGATAAATATCCATTCCTGCCCCCTGCAAATCCTTACACCCACAATCCCTATGCAAATTCTTACAATTACAATAACATCCATTACCTGTATGATGAATATTTCCCCCCCGTCCCCAACAAATTCTTACATCCACGGCCCCTGTGATAAACATGTAATCCTGTCCCCTACAGATTCATACATCCATGATGCATGACCCCCCTGATAACTATTCATTACCATCCCCTTCAAATTGTTACATCCAGGACACCCATGATAACTATTCATTACCATCCCCTTCAAACTGTTACATCCATGACCCAATAACTATTACCATCCCCATCAAATCATTACATCCATGACACCCATGATAACAATTCATTACCATCCCCTTCAAATTACCATATCCATGACGCCCATGAAAACTATTTATTACCGTCCCCTTCAAATTATTATATCCATGATACCCATGATAACTATTTACCA
The DNA here is from genome assembly GCF_041734735.1 of Babylonia areolata. Classification (NCBI taxonomy): domain Eukaryota; kingdom Metazoa; phylum Mollusca; class Gastropoda; order Neogastropoda; family Buccinidae; genus Babylonia; species Babylonia areolata. The sequence continues at coordinate 47,433,777 of NC_134881.1, read as the reverse complement.
TCCCCTTCAATTTATTACATTCAAGACCCCCATGGTAACTATTCATTACCATTCCCTTCAAATTTTTGTATCCATGATCCCAGTGATACAATTCCCATCCACTACAAACTCTTACATCCACAGACCCTTTGATAACTATTCACCCCATCCCCTGAGCAGACTGTCCATTTCATCCTCTCTCTCTCCTCAACGTCCTCAACAACTGTTCACCCCATCCCCTGCGAACACTGTCCATAAAATCCTCTCTCTCCTCAATGACCTCAATAACTATTCACCCCCATCCCCTGAGCACACTGTCCATTAAATCCTCTCTCTCCTCAATGACCTCAATAACTATTCACCCCCATCCCCTGCACACACTGTCCATTACATCCTCTCTCTCCTCAATGACCTCAATAACTATTCACCCCCATCCCCTGCACACACTGTCCATTACATCCTCTCTCTCCTTAACGTCCTCTGTTCACAGTCCAAATCAGAAACAGGGTCTCTGGGGACATGTAACGTCAACTGTGGTTTCACTGGTGTCAATGTTTGCCCCACTGCAAGGTTTGTCCACAACCAATGTTTGCTTGCCACCTGCCAGAGGGACTGTCCCACAGGTCCTCAACCTTCCAGACACTGGGAGGAAAGAGGGAGAATAGAGGAGCAGTTCCACAGACAAGGAGGGTGGAGGAGGAAAGGGGAAGAAGAGGAGAGGAAGGAAAACAAGCAGCGGTTTCCTCAGTTGAGGAAATGACCAAGTGCATTTCACTGGCAAAATTGTCAGGGAAAACACCGATAGTGGAGTGCGTGTGGAGGTGGGCGGGGGGAGGGGAGTGGGGGGGGTCAATGACAGAGGATGGGGAAGGGGCTTGGAGGTGGGACTATGTTAATAATATTAAGCAGTTTTGATTAAAAACAAACAAACACCCCCCCCCCCCCACCTCCCCCCAAAAACTGACTTCCTTCTTAGAACAAAGCATCACCCCCACACAACAACAGCCATCATCTTTATCCACCATACACTGACTTACCTCCAACAGACTGTCGCCCACGAGACACATGAGAAGTCGGTGGCTGTTTTTCTCTCGGATGCGGGACGAGTGCTCCGCGATGAACATGGACGTGAAGTCAAACATGGCTACATCAGCCTGGCCGTAGTGGTTGACAGCATACTCCAAGTAAGGCAGCTGCTGATTGGTGGAGAAATCGGCGGCCTCTCGGGCGTAGGACATGAGGGCTTCCTGGTTTACGTTGCTGCGGTCAAGCAAGGCGACTGTATCGGCATGATCCTGGGGAGTCAGGGAGGTGTGTTGGTGACATCGTTCAAATAGTAGAAGAGTTTCATGAAGTTTTTGCAGCAATGTCTTGCTAACATATTTTTTCATTGACCTATTCATATTGTTCTGGTTTCTCTCCAACAGGTTTAAAGAACTGACAAGTTATAAGCCCTGAAATGTCCATCTAATGAAGTAGGAGGAGAAGAAGGAGGTAAACCCTGAAATAGTTTCTTTATGGTCGGCTGGACTATAACAGTATAAGCATCAAGATCTGATCTGAAGGTACTGGGCTGCATGGTAATTATACTGCAACACATCTCCTTCCACCACCCTCCCCAAATGGAGCATGGCTGCATAAATGGCAGGGTGAAAACAACCTAACATGAAAAATCTCATTCTGAAATATGATTTCCAGTCCACAAACACAGAAGAAGATGAATGTATGTTACAGTGAACATATGTACACAAGGACACAGGAAAGACTTTTCTAACGTCTCTGAAAAGTAGTTTTGAGTTAGAGAGGGTGTGAAGCAGTGAAAGTGATGGAAGAATCAAGAAGAAAGATTCACTGTACACTGACCATCCATCCTCTAAATTCAATACATAGACACTCTCAATTCCCTATGAGTCTCCTTTACATACAGACATATAACAACATCTCCTTTCAGTTTAAGTCTCCTCAGTCTACTCTCAATTCCCTACTGTCTGTGTCTCCATACTCAGACATATAACAACATCTCCTGTAAGTTTAAGTCTCCTCAAGTCTCCAGACACAAAACAGACAGACAGGATGACACCTGCACATTACAGAAACACATCTACATACCCACAAACATGCCCATCACTCACTTGTTTCAACACCCCCTTCTCCAGCAGGCTCTGTTTCTTGGCAGTCATGACAAAGTAGTGCGTGTCGTCCTTGTAGTAGACAATGTTCTCCAGGTCGATGCCCGTCTTCTCCTTGAGGTCCAGGAAGAACTTCTGGTTGAAGATGAAAGCCACTCCGGAGATCTCTTCCACCCGGGCCTCTGCCTGGGTGTTTCTGTTGATGAAGTTGGCCGTGATGGCGATGGCCAGCTTTCCTCGGAACTCCTTCCGTGTGAAACCTGGAGGTAAGAAATACATGATTTTGTTTGTTTCTGAAAAGTATCACACATACACACACATGAGTGCGCGGCGACTAGCATTCCATGGAACTCCTTCCATGCGAAACCTGGAGGTAAGAAATACATAATTTTGTTTCTTTCTGAAGTTATTTCTCACATACTCACACACAAATACACACACACACACACATAAATACACACACACACACACACACGCTCACACACACAAATACACACACACACACACAAATACACTCATTCACAGTCACACACACACATAGAAACAAAGTGACATACCTGACAGTGTGTTCCTCTTCCCATCAGCCCCAATGAGAACATCAAACTGGTACTCTGCTACTGGATGGTTCTCTGGGTCACACTTACATCTCCAACCAACATCTGTAACACATTTCACAAATCATAACTGACTTTCCTTCTTTTCTAAAACACTAAACCATCCCCACCCTTATTACACCACAGAAAGTATTCCTTTATAAAATGACATTTCAAAGTTTGTTTTATGCTCTGGACTCTTAGTCTTAACATAGGGTTGGCACATGTAAAAGATTGTGGCCATTCAAAACACAAGTAATAGTAAAATACATACGACAAAGCAATTACTGCATAAACCAAAAGGATCCAGTCTCTTTGCAACCCACCGCATTTTGTCCCTTTCTTTATCTTCTCCTTAAAAACTTGTTTCCCCAATGGCATCACTGTATATTCCTTGCTAGTCCATATTTTCACAATCTCCTTTACCATCTAAGTGACAATCTTGTTATGGAAATAAAGTAATTTCATTTTTATAAAAGAGTTTTCTGTGACTCTCTCTCTCTTTTTCCCATGACTTCAGTTCAACACCTATACCCCTCCACTACAACCCTCACATACTCTCTCTTCCATCCCTTCTACACCCCCAGACCCCACTCTCTCTCTCTTCTTACTTGTGGTCTGATCATCTGGCGGCTCTATCAAGCCCTCAAAAGCCACATTGACATGGACCTCCACACCCACCAGCAGTGCCACCTTGAGCAAAATGCATTGCAACTGACGAATACCTGCAATAAATGTACATGTATTATAAAAAAAAAAAAAAAAAAAAACAACAACCAAAAATGTATGTGTAACAGCTGATAAAATGGTATAGTTAAAGCATAAACACAACTTTGAGATAACGTCAGTGACACAATGCAAACGATGTATGAGGACGATTTAAGCACACACACACACACACACACACACACACACACTTACACAAACACACACATGTTCCTAAGTTTCTAAAGCATCTTTCTCTTCTGTATGAAACTGCACGACATTACACTTACACATAATAAAATTAATCAGACAAGAGACAGCATCACTAAATTTTTCATGTACTTTTCATGCACTAAACGCACCACTGTAACCATTCCCCTCTCACCAAGAAAAAGTTCACATTCCAGAAACAAGCTGAGTTTATTTCTTTCTCGCATTTCTTTACCCTCTTTTTTTTCTTACTCTGCAGCACACACTGAGTTTTAAAAATATCAACATTCCATAATCAATTCATTCTTTGTATGCTGAGCCAAACTTCATTAAAAAAACAAAACAAAAAAAACCAACAGCTGTTATGTTCTGTAATACAATAATGCATTGTTCAATTTGTTGATAACGCACAACACGAAAGATGGGTGCAGGGCGGAGGTACAGAAGGAATGGGTAAATTGGGAGAGGGGGTTAAAAAGAAAACAAAAAAAACTGTTAACTCCCCTCACCCACATGATACAAGGCTTCACTTAAAGTTCCCGTAGCTGCATTCATCCACAGCCAAAACAACAAGAAAACAATCCCAAGTTAAACCTCCACTGAAACCAGCTAACATCTGTCAGTCTCAGTGATACTGATATACACTGATGCTATCAAGGGGCATGCACTATGACACAAAGTCAAAAGATTGTTTATCTCTGCTGTCAGGTTGCAACAGAATGAGGGTTGTAAAGACGGCTCCTTCCCAATTTCACCCTGAGGACATTGTTATCTTCTTGTTGCCAGTCTTGATTTTTTATATTTTTTTAAACCAAAGGTATTGTGGAAGAACACTCAGTTGCATTTACTAGCTGAATGAATATATCATTATATGGTTCTCTATTCTTCTATATTTTCCCATTAACATGACTGTGTGTGTGTGTGTGTGGTCTGTGTGTGTGTGTGTGTGTGTGTGTGTGTGTGTGTGAGAGAGAGAGAGTGAGTGTGTGTGTGTGTGTGGTCTGTGTGTGTGTGTGTGTGGGGGGGGGGGGTATAAGTGAGTGTGCGTGTATCTGTGTGTGTATCTGTCTCTCTCTGTGTGTGCGTGTGTGCATGCACACACACACACATGCATGAATTATGAAATAATATTCAATATATTCTAAATAAAAGGGAAAAAGTGTTTTTTGTACGTTCTATTCATTTCAAGAAAACTTAATTCTGTCAAACATTCACATGCGTACATATTACAAGCTCACAAACACACACACACACACATACACACACACAAATGAACATTATAAAATATGAAAACATTGAATACAAACACATGTACACAAAATACACACACACACAGTTCACATACACACACATTCTCACACACACACACACACACACACACACACACACACACACAAACTCACTGATATGGTCAATGGCACCAGCACAGAATTTGCCAAAGAGCATCTTGGCGCCCAGGTTTTTGAGGTCGGTGATGAGATAAGGCCATAAGTGCAGGACGTTGTTGCGTGAAAACCGATCTCTCTTCTCCACAATCACTGCGCGTGCACCCAGGAAGGCACACTCTATGGCCGTGCGCAGACCACAGGGACCCGAACCAATGATCAATACCTGGTCACACAACAATCACTGTTTAGCTAATACTACTGCTCTTGTTTTTGTTGTTAGTGGTGTTGTTGGTGGTGGTAGTGATGGTGGTGGTGGTTGGTGGTGTTGTGGTCAGTGGTGGTGGTCAATGTGGTCATGGTGGCGATGGTTATGGTGGTGTTGGTTGTGATGATGTTGGTAATGGTGATGGTGATGTTGGTGTTGATGATGGTGGAGGTGGTGGTGATGGCAGTTATGCACAGACTTCTGAGTCAGTGACCTGTTCTGAATATCAATAACTGGTGACATGACAATCACTAGTACTATCACTGATGTTGGTGAAGGTGGTGGTAGTGGTGGCATCGATTATCAATATCTGGTCAGATAACAATTATCATCAGAATACTGTACTATCGTTGCTGTTATATCACTGGTGGTGGTGGTGGTGATGGTGGTGGTGGTGATGCACAGAGCTGAAGAGACATGCTCTGATGATCTACTAGTATCTGCTGACATGACAATCATTATCATAATCTTTGCTGCTGCAGAAGCTGTTGGTAGGAGAGGTGGTGGTGTGCACACCTCAGAGACATACTCACATCATCAGTGCCTTGTAGTGTTTGTTACTGCAGCCAATGGTAATGTTTGCAGTTATGGCAGAACAGTAGTTTCACTCAAATTACTGTTGTCACACACAGTATTTTATCATCATCACCATCATAGATTTTTGTTGTTACTGTTATCAATCACTCAAAAATTAACATATACTTGCACATGAAAATATATTCTCTTTTCAACTTATACCATTCAAAGTAACTGTCATCAGAAGACGATACTGGAAGCATTAGGGTTTTTTTTTAACATCATATGAATTACACCTTGCTTATAACAGACTCTGGGTGGAAATCTATCACATTTCCAATGTCAGTTTTGACATCAGGGAAGTGAAAACAAAATCATATATTCTGTAGACATCTAATGATCAACTGATCTGTCTGCACAGAGACTGAGAGATGATGTCAAATTAAAAAAAAAAAAAAAAAAAAAAAAACCCACACAAAGAAAGTAAAAAGAAATGAAAAGAAAAAGAACAAGGGAAACAAAGGAAAGAACAAAAGAAAAGACTTCAGACAAGAACAGAAGAGAGAAATCTCAACAGCCATCGAAGGGCAGCAAAGATAGCAGCCACTGACAGCTTTGTTTGATGGCTTAGGGCTTCAGGCCATGAACCATTAGCAATGCATCTCATGCCTGAAAGTCCATATATCATATATATATCCTTATCAACTCAATTTTCTCATACACCACAGATCACATAGTGAAGGTCGTTCTACAATAATCAGCATATATTTCAAAGAGCAATCAATCAGTTTAAATTTCCTTTGTCAGAGTGGCCAAACAAGTGTGTGTGTGGAGAGAGAGGGAGAGAGAGAGAGAGAGTGTGTGTGTGTGTTAGAGTGGTGGTTTGGGGGAGGGGGGGGGAGGGTAATGCATGCATGTATGTGTATGTGTTGGTGAACTATGATGAAGGATATCCAAGACAAAGTTCCATCAATTTTCCTCAAATCTACTGTCTCTTAAAAAATCATGATTTCTGAGAAATTTTGTTATGTGTTTAATTATTGTGGACCACTTCTTTCTGAGTGAGAGATATACATATCTATCCCTTACTACAACACAGACAAGTTTCTTAACCTGTGCACACAGCTGTCATTACACACAACTGTGCACCAACACTCAAACCACCATGTGGGTGCTAGGTGTAACTTTACAACTCTGAAGAACAGTCACACAAAACTGGCAGAGGACCAGCTTCGACCCATCTGTCTTCATATCAGGTGTCGCTTATGAGTCAATGCTTGGAGGGGGGTGGCAGAGCAATCTACTGTTACTACCCTAGTAAAAGAACAGATCAGTGTATACATGTATACATGTGTGGTTCTCAGTGCAGAACTTTGTGGAACAAGCTGCACTGATTCAGCTTTATGCTTGCTTTTTAGGTACTGTTTTCAATTATGTTTCAACATTTCCATGTAATTTCCACTTTGTTTCCTCATAAATATATTGTCTGTGATGCACCGGTGTGCATTATTTTCAAACATTTTAAACATGTTTTTTTGTTTTTGCTTTGTTCATTAAATGGTACTTGGTGGTGTTTTGGTGGTTTTTTTTCCCTTTTTCTTTCGCTTTATTATTTTTACTTTTGTTTGTTTGTTTGTTTGTCTTGTGGAGGGGTGGCATTTAGAAATTGAGGCTTATCTTCCAGGGAATTTGTGTTGCCAAAATAAAACAGTGTACCTCATTGTGTATGAGCGCATATTTGTGTGTGTCCGTATGCATCTGTTGGTGTGTTTGTGAGCGTGTGTGGGTGATCCCCTTTCTGTACCTGAGAGAAGGAGAAAAAGATGTGGAGATGGTGAGTTAGAGACAGTGACTGGGTGAGCGACTGAGGCAAAATAAATATTCCCTGTATCTGCGTATAAAATTTCATATATGTACACAAGTATGTGCTAGTGGGCACACAACCACATGTGTGTACACTTGTTTCTACAACTTGTCAAGTATGGATTAAGAAAAAAATGTATATTCATGTAGCTACAGGGATCGAAGTGGTTATCTCAGACAATACAATCAGATCATATGGCCATTCAAATGTTAACACAGATCCTCCTCATCCACATTATGGAAATGAATGTTTTTGGTACTGAATTACTTTTTTCCACCCACTTATTTTGTGCGTGTCAGAGGGTGAGTGGTGAGGTGTGTGTGTCTCTTTCTGCTTTAATATATATTGTTCATGCTTTTCTTCCTTCCTAAGAGTCTGATTTCCATTTCTTTGTGTACAGAAATATAACACAAATATGTGTGGTTATTTTTTCTATTTACTTTTATGTGAGTTTGCACAAAAATAGTTCCTGCAATTTGTGTCTGCTTATTTATTTTTGTTACCCTTATGAAATTTTGAATAAAAAAAAAAAAGCAACAACAGAAGAAGAAGAAAAGAAATGTACAAAAACAACAAACACAGACATGCACGATCTCCCCCTCCCCACTGACCCTAGTGTCTTTGCAGGCCCGGCCCTGGCCGTAGTCACGGTGCGAGGCCCGCTTGTCCAGCTTGGCCCACAGGGACTGGGCCTTCCAGGAGGACCTCAGCTGCTCCTTCAGGCGCCCGTAGAAGGCACCATGGTCCACGTGCCTCAGCCCCGTCACGTCCAGCAGCTCCTGGAAGGAGGACAGGATACTACGGCACGTCATCGCCGTGTAAAACCGGTCGAACGCCTGCTCCATCGCTGCCGCATTGGGGTTCACCTCTGGTGGGGCTCGCTCTCGCTTCGGCATGGTGGCGGCCGTCTGGACGTTGTCGGGGGCGACTAGATCCGGGTCATGTGAAAGGACGATGGAGGGGCTCAAGGGCACAGAGGCAGCAGACTCTGTGGCGGCGGATAGGGTGGCGCTTTGTGGGGGGGAGTTTTCTGTGAAGGAGACAGTTTCCAAATGGTCTGAGAGATGTGATGATGGCAAGGCGGTGGTGAGGAGTTTGAAATGAGCGAGGGCGAGGTTGAAACTGTCAGACTGGGTGGTAAGTGTGGTGGTGGTGGTGGTGTCACTGTCAGCATCAACAGTGCTGGAACATTGTGATGGAGCAACAGGGGTAGTGGTGTTAGTGGTGGCAGCAGTAGATGTGTCTGGATCGACAGAGCTGGAACAGTGTGATGGAGCGACAGGGGTAGTGGTGGCTTCGTTGAGGACAAGGTCAGAGTCACCACCATGTGAGGCAGTGACAGCGGTGAGAGTAGTGGTGTGACGGCAGACCAGCGGAGAATCCTCAGGGGTGGAGATGTGAGGGTCAAGGTCAGATTCAGGAGATTCTGAGGAGAAGGTGGAGGGGAGGGTGGAACTGGAAGTGTCTTTTTCCCAGCTGTCTGGCCCCCAGACTTCTGCTGGCTGCCAAATATAGAAACAAAACATTAATGTGACATTTTGCTGTGTTGTGTCAGTTCCTGTCATTTGTCAAAATGTATTGTTTTGCATTGCCTTGTCTGTATAATGTATTTCATGGCTGTGCATAGCTTTGTAATTGTATTGAATCCGATTGGGCATACCAAATGTTCTTTTATTATCATTATTCTTATTGTGTATTATCACTGCATTGTATTGATTTATACAATAATATAATCAGAATGCCATTCAATAGCTATCTGCATGAGGTTTCCACAAGCAGTATGTATGCTCTCATGTTTCTTCAAGTGCATGAACTGTACATGTCTCACATCACTGACAAACCAACAGTAACACCAATCAATTGATTCATGCAAGCTTAGAACAAAGGCACAACAAATTTGTCAAAACAAACAAACATACACACAAATACAAACAAAAACATGAATGAATAACAAACAATAAATCAAAAGTATAAAACAGAATCTACAAACCATGTTTCTGCTGTTCAGGTAAGTCTAAATTGCCTATTGCTGTGGCATCAATGCATGATGATTACAAGGACAACACTGAAAAACAACAACCCAGTAACATCCAGCAAAACAAATAAGTGTTCTGCAAATAATTCCCCAGTGCCTGACACTCCTGATTCAGCATTCTTCTGTGACACTCCCACACACACTATTAGCAAGTCTATGAGAGAACAACAAAAATCAATGGATCATCTGAACTAATGGGGAGTCATAATGCAATGAAAAGCACCCCAGGCAAAGGGCAGCCACTAGTCCGTGTGCACCCTGTCCCTCCCACCCATCCCCCACCCCATCTTCTCCCCCCACCCCCACCCTATCCTGCCCTGACTCCACTCCTCTCCATCAGGTCACAGAGTAATTCCACACTCTGCAGATTTGGGGGGTGGCTCTCCTAGCACAATAAAAAGGTCAAACCTCTGCCACACAAAGTACTAAATTAGACCCCATTTCCCAGTAAGAAGGCCAAAAGGCATGCACTGTGTACATGGGCAAAGTTCATTCTTTAATGGCTTTCTTTGTTGAATTCTGTCAGTGAGAAGGGAAAACATGTGTATGCAAGTATGCTGGCTCTGAACGAACCTTTCTCTAAAAATGTTTATAATGCTCCTATCTTTTAAACACATGTTAACACACTCACAAGACCACACCCATGCTTCATGACTTGATTCAATGGGTCTGACAGACCGAATGCTGAATAAGGCAGGAATTTCTTCTTTTTTTCTTTTTCCTTATATTTTTAGCCAAGAAAAGTGTTCGTCACTCTAATAAATGCAAATTCCAAGAAGGGTGCATTCCCCCCCCCCCCCCTCCCCCATATTATTAGTCATCGCTCCTTCCACATTTCCTGTGGACTTGACCTGCAAAAGGCTAATGAAGGCATGGGTGGCTGTGGGATGGGGGTTGGGAGACATGTTCATACTGAAAGAATTGAAATGTATGCAAACAAGACAGACTGCATAATGAGGAGCTTCTTTTAGCCAAGCTTGCTTTCTTGTGCGAGTGTTTGAGGGTCTCACATGTTGCTGTTTTTTATGTGTTAAGTGCAACTGTACATGTGAGTAAGGACTTTGTATGCATGCTGATGCTGGTGTAATTAAATATAATAAATTATCCATCCACATTATTCATGTGTTTGTTTAAAATATGAATTATCATGTTATGTCTTTGTGTACACAGACAAGCAATAATCTGCACACACATAGTGCATATATCATATGGATAAATGTATGGGTATAATCACAGATTAGCACTAGCATGATATCTCAAATTTCAAGAACCACCACAGTAATAATAAATAACATCTCATCTGACAACTCTCATCTTACACTGTCACAAGACCTACAATCCAACTGTCAACTATTTCAATGCTTTTTATTATGCACTTCTGATCTCAATTACAGGGGGGAAAAAAATCACGGAAAAAATACCTTGAAAACATGCCATTTGTCACTGGTATAAGCAAACACTAGCAAATGCCAAGTTTTTGCAACATGCTAGCACAAAAGCATGTGTCACGCAAACATACACACATCATACAATGACCCATTCATCAACCCACACTCCTTTGAATATAGTCAATTCTCTCACACAAACAGGTGCCATTTCTGTGAGAAAGAAACGTGTCCAGCACAAAGGCTTTCTTTCTGGCTTTCAGACAAAGGCCTGGGGGCTAAACCAGGTGCTTTCTGATACCCCTCTTCACACCTTTCCACTCCTATACTCCTTCACTAAGAAAAGGATTTTGACACAGAATGGTTTGCCTGCCTGCTGGCACAAGCATGCAGATTTGAGCCACTTTTTGTTCAATCTTTGTTCATTACGTCCTAACTCTTGGGACTGGGTGAATGTGAGCTAGAGAATGCTCAATGAGTCAGAGAGAAAGAGACAAAGACACAGAGAAACCTCTTGTAAAGACTGAGTGAATGAGAATGAGACAGAAAGACAGACAGACAGATACACACACACACGTGTGCACACACAACCCACACATGCATCCAAAAAAAAAAAAAAAAAAAAAAAGGAAGAGAGAAAGAGTGAAAAGAACAGAAGAAACCCTTGCTGCACACAGATGCACACACTGTTCTGTTTCTTGACAGATGTGTAAATAGAGTTACACCTTCTAACGTGACATACAAGAATCAATGTGCATGAGAACTTTAGACACACAGAGGAGGGGAGAGACTCGGAGAGCCAAGGGAGGAGGGAGAGTGCGGAGACAGGCAAAGAAAACAGCATCAGTGCATAACCGTCAAAAAACAGAGGAAAGGGGACGTACACACACACACACACACACACTCTTTTTCTCTCCCTTTCTCCCTCACACTCACAAGCACACACACAAAGATCAATACAAAAAAAGCAGTGGAGATAAAAAAAATATGTAGTTGAACACACACACACACACCAACTCTCTCTCTCTCTCTCTCTCTCTCACACGCACACACACACAAACACACACACTCTCTCTCACACACACATGAACACAGTGACTGAGTAGGGCCGGAACTATGTGGGGATAGAGACAGATAGTGGGAGGGAGGGAGACTGACAGAAAGACAGTGACAGACACTGTGTGTGTGTGTGTGTGTGTGTGTGTGAGTAAGAGAGAGAGAGAGTGAGGGAGAGAGCGAGAGAGAGTGTGTGTACATAAGTAGAGAGAGAGAGACAGAGAGCACCCAGTTGGTTAGGAGAGAGTGACAGAGACGAGGGGGGTGGGGAGAGGGAGGGAGAGGTCATGTGGTATTGTGTGTGTGTGTGAGAGAGAGAGACAGACAGACAGACAGACAGAGACAGAGACGGAAACACAGAGAGAGAGCTCTTGACATGTGGTAGTTGTGAGTGAGAGAGATCTGTAAGGGTTGAGGCTGGGGAGGGAGTGCAGGGTGGCTGGCTGAGGAAAGGGAAAGGGCAACACTGCCACACAGCAGCCTACGTGAACTTCGTCACAACAGTCACACCTTCATTCCTCTACACACACTCACACAGACAGCCCTGGCTGCCTGTTGGTTTGGCGTTTTTAGATGACATTCCATCACAGCTCGGCTCCTAACCCGTCCCTAACCTCCCTACCAGGTTGCTTCTTTTCTTGTGGAAACGACCCTCAGTTAACTACCAGGCCCCTGACCATGCACCACGAATGATTCTCGCCCGTTTCCAGTGTAGTATAAAGAACACACGCTTTCTTTTAATATTGAATTATAAGAATTATAAACTATTTATTGTGACATGAAAGAAGTCGGTACACTAAGTGACTAACTATGAAATAACTCGCTGTCACTGTTTCGAGAGTGAAAGACTGAAACAATTTAAGTTTTAACATAAATAATTTATAAATTTCAGTTAGAAAAGAAGTCAGTATTATAACCTCTCGCGGCCCTCACTTCGATGGCAGAAAACCCGAACACCTGTGCATTTCATAGTCATAATTCTGAGGAGGAAAGAACTGGGTAACGCTCTTTCGAGTCAACCCTTCTGTCGCTGATAAATGGTTTCGTGGAGAAAACAGATATTTTTCTCCCATCACCATACCTCTTCCCTCACTTCTTTAACGATCACTTTTGACGTGTGAACAATGGTCACGGGTGATCGTCTAAAAATATACAACATTTATATGTGTCTACCAGACAGATGGCGGATCCGAAATGGAATCCCCGGAAACAGAAAGGTTGGGAGGCACATGTAACGAGTCAATTCAAGCCCAAACACACTCACTCTGTTCATTGTCAACTGACCACAATACGGTCACCGCGACACTTCACACACAAAGCTCACCCACTAACACGCTCTTTCTCTCTCTCTCTCGCTCTTACACACACACACACACACACATACACAATGTGTCGTTTGCATGTCAGTATAGTTTCGTTTTAAAACGCGTGTGCTGTGGTGAACATCATGACTGACAAACGTATGTCGTTTCACTGGCAGTAAAATGATTGTTGTCCACAGCTGAGAACGAGTAAAAAGACATGTTCTCAGGTTACAGACGGGCCTACATGAACAGGAATACCCAGTTTGACAGGCCCCCTGGAACAAACTGGCACAGACAGGGAGAGATCGAGAGGAGGGGGTGGGGGTGAGGGAAGTGAAAAGCTGACATAAACGAAAGAGGAAAGGGTGATTTGGAAGGGGTGGGGGCGGAGAGATGGGGTGGGGTCAATCTACTGACTTGTTATCCAATGCCAAACAATGGTCACTTCTTTTTCTTTTTTGTATGGGTCTGTTTAAAAGAAAAGGGTGTTTGCTACTCTCCTGGTTTTTAAAATCTTGGTAAGAAACAAACTGAAGACATGATTAAAAAAATTAAAAAATTAAAAAATAATAATAACAATGTGACGCAATTCCTCCTTGCTGAGAAGAAAAAACTTTTTTTTCTACCGGGAAGTATATATATGGAACCGAAAAAAACAAAGAAAAACAACAACAAACAAGAAAGGCAAGGCCTTCAAGACTCATTTGTGATACACTTTAAAAAAAAAAATCCAAGCTATTTATGTATTGAGTATAATGCATTTACTGTTATATTTATATTTTTTGTATTCTCTAAACTTGGCACTTTGATCTGATATTCGACCCAACAAAAGATCTGTCATTATTATCGTTTTTTGTTCAAACAGGAACTTCAGGAAGTTTTATTTATTGCAAACGTTTTGGTGTAGACAGTAGAACAAGGGAAATTACTCTGCTGGGGAACTTAGTTTGCTTTAAACTGATCTTTCTCATCTTAAACATTACATTTTGAAATTATACTCAATACATAAAAAGCTTGGATTTTTTTTAAAAAGTGCATCACAAGTGAGTCTTGAAGGCCTTGCCTCTCTTGTTTCAAAATGTAATGTTTAAGATGAGAAAGATCAGTTTAAAGCAAATTAACTCCACTAGCATTACAGAGTAATTTCCCTTTTTTACTATCTGCACCAAAACGTTTGCAAAATAAATAAAACTTCATTGCTTAGCAAAAGAAGTTCCTGTTTGAACAAAAAATGATAATAATGACTGCTCTAGCTGTTGGGTCAGAATATCAGATCAAAGTGCCAAGTTTAGAGAATACAAAAAATATAAATATAACAGTAAATGCAATTTGCATATAATTAGGCTTCATTCTTTATTTTTTTGTGCCCATCCCAGAAGCGCAATATTGTTTTAAACAAGATGACTGGAAAGAACTGAATTTTTCCTATTTTTATGCCAAATTTGGTGTCAACTGACAAAGTAGTTGCAGAGAAAATGTCAATGTTAAAGTTCACCACGGACACACAGACACACACACACACACACACACACAGACAACCGAACACCGGGTTGTTTACACAAGTGAGTCAAAAAACGGGATAGTTAATCTATGTGTGAAGTAAAATGACGTGGAACTGCTTATGCGCGAGCGCGAAAACACACACACACATACACGCACGCGCGCGCGCGCGCGATACGAAAGAGAGACAGATAAAGACCTTTTCTCGCTCTAAGTCTAACAGAGAGACAGAGAGAGAGAGAATATCATACACATGTTCGTCAGAGAGAGAGAGAGAAAGAGAGAGAGAGAGAGAATATATAGATGTTCGTCAAAGTCATAAACCTTGGCCGGAAAACGCTTTTTTTTTTTCTTTTTCTTTTTTTGACACAAGCGCTGGCTATGTACATCGAAATATTTATAACCACAAACACATAAATACACAGCTAAACAGAACTGTGCACATGCATTGCACATTCGGAACAAAAATAGTCTCTCCTTCTCTGTTTCAACCTCCCCACTAACATGCAAACTTACCCACTCACCTCAAAGTCCTTCCACAACATGATACACAATCTCCAACTCCCACCCCCACATCCCCTTTCCCCACACACCCACTGCAACTGGAAATCCCCTATGTCCTCCCACAGTCAGGCACATTGTCTACAAATTGGCAGGCAAACAAAACTTCTTTCCCTCGCCATGCATCCAATTCACCCCACCAAAACATTCCAGCCAGCAAGCATTTGATAACGATACTTCACTGTCTCCGTCCACGCATGCCTCTCCCCTCCACACGGCAGCCAAATTCTGTTACGGCAGCGCCTTGAGTGTGGCCACTTGGAAGCCACGCAACACTCTAGTGTTACCACCCGTCAAAAGTGATCGTTAAAGAGCTCAGCGCACATGTCTAAGCCCATCTATGGCGGTGCCCCGGGTGTTTGGATTTAGCGACCCACCTCTGATTCCCCATCGATAGATCTACGGATTATCAATAAAACTTGGGGTGTACGCGACAGAGTTTTTCTATCTTATTTTATAATTATTTCTTAGCAACTTCGGACAGAAGGGGAATTCGGCTTAAAAAAATAAAGAAAGAAAAAAGAAAAAGGAAAAAAAAAAAAAAAAAAAAAAAAAAGAAAGAAAGAAAAAAAAAAAAGAAGAGATTCTTGCGAATACCTGTTGATGCGTTTTTAAGAAGAAAACGCGAGTCATACGTGAATAACTTGACTTTCTTCCAAACATATCATTTATCTCTGGGCATGTATTATACCATTCAGTGCATAATAATTATGGTGTTTGGAGAAGACAGCGAAGATGCTTGGGGAAGGGGACTGGGGAGGGATAGTGTCTGCACTGACGACAGGTGGAGAAAGGGAAGGGGGAGGCGGAAAGTGGCGAGAGAGAGAGAGAGAGGAGCGGGGGGGGGGGGGGGGGGGGGGGAGCGAAGCATAAAAAGGAAGTTTACAGGGGAAAAAAAAAACATTAACGGAAATTATGTCAGCTTCCTCATTACGGCTGGTGCTGAGAATAGCGCTGCGTGCAATCGGGACATCCTGGATCGATGGCACATCGTTTCCACATTGTCACGTTCAGCATTCACTGTTGGTGATAATGGCCGACGGGGATAAAAACCATCCCTGGAAAGTGGAGGGAGGGAGGGAGGGAGGGCACCTACCATATCTTACACTACACTGTTACCACCAGAAGACAAAACGTTAAGACGGGCAGCAATATATTTTTACATGTGTCTACAAGAAAAGATACTGCTTGTCTTTGCTTCACTGCAATCGATGGGTAGCCTTCATTTGAACGACACGCATGCCGGTACCCTTGATTTGAACTGTGAGCGGATAATCCTCATCATTGATACTTTTCTTCTTCTTCTTCTTCTTTTATTTATTTTATTTTATTTCATTTATTTTTTTTAACTACTTGTGACCACTGATGTTAGTCAGCAACCAACTGTGTCGGCAATTTCTCCTCTTCGTCGTTTGGCTCAGTCCCAAACTTACGCATCTTCTACGATCGATGACGCATTTCCCCCGACTATCCATGGATCACGTATATAAATGTACTCTTGTCCATATCATCCTGCGATCTATCAGGCGCAAATGGCCTCCCTTGTGTGTGTTGTTGTCCACGTGCAGTCCGCCCCTGGGTCACGTGGGCACAGGGGAGACGGACAGGGGGAGAAGAGGGGCAAGCCGGAAAATCAGGAACAGGTGGTAACGAAGTGAGGGGTCGTTCAGAAGAGTCTGTATCTGTACCCACCTCCTTCACTTTTCCCTCACCCCTTCTCTCTCTCTCTCCTCCATCCTCATTGTGATTCCCATAGTAGACATGTAAATTATTTCAACACTTTGGGGCCTGGAGGATATTCACAAATCAAAAACATGTAAACCGCTCAAATACACGACTCTCCCTCTCTCTCTTCACATTAAAAGCCGCTCTAACACAGGACTCCCCTCTCTCTCTCCACATGAAAAGCCACTCAAACACAGTAACTCTGTCTGTCTGTCTGTCTGTCTCTCTCTCTCTCTCCTTCACATGAAAAGACGCAGTGTGAACACACGTGGCCCACACTCCAGATGTAAGGGATAACAGGGAGGTGAGAGATGGCCCTGAGCATCACCCCGCGATCCCTCTGACCACTCACCACAATGACCGACTTCCTGACCGCTTGACCAACAAGCCCACAGGTGTACATGGATCCACATCATTTACATGGCATCCATACATCGGACGTGTCCGCTACACGCCAGTCAAGGAGAACCACGTTGTACCTTGCACACTAGGTTTCCCTTTTGTGGCAGTTCCCACACTAATAGCTTCCTATGTATACCCTGTGCCGTCCATCTGCAGCTTTCCAAGCACAGTGGCTCAGCTCACCCCCAGGCACATTCACACACATCTCTTGATCTGGATATGCTGTGGCATGAGTGAAACGGCAATAGGTACTGAACAGAATACATTGTGCTTAATACTTTCTGATGCTACCATATTTATTTTTAAAATGTGTAAGTAAAAAATGGGAAGAAATAAGTATAATATATATACATATATATTTTTTTTTCTTTCTTTCTTTCAAAACGACAGTTAAATACCCACCTAAATTTACATCACACTTTCTGTCTCGCTGTGTTACTCAAGTTCCATATCAGTGGGAGGGGCCCAATTCAATTCAGAGACTGATCTTTTATTAGCTTTAATCATGACAGAAAAATAATATTCTATTTATGTTATCAAAAACTTCATTAGAATGTTACATTAAACAAATTATTATTCATTCCACACGTTAAAGAAGAATACATGTCTAAAACACCATTCACTACTGTTTCAACCTCAGATCAGAAAACATGTGACGAAGAAGACGTTTGTAAGGGACAAAAATATTCTACAGATACTCTCTCCCCCCCCCCCCCTCTCTCTCTCTCTCTCTCGGCAACTAAACCTACAAAACATGTGAAAAGGGCTTTTCCAGCTGAAACTACCTATTCAGCAGGGGCCTTGCTGTATTGTGAAGGGCCAATCCTTCCTGGAGTTTTGTCAACATTCAAACGGCCTTCACTGGCTTCAGTTCACAGTTTGTGTAACCTACACAACATATAACCCAGCCTTCCTTCCTCAATGAGTCACTCACAACTGGCCTCCAGCCATACCTCCCCTTCAACCTTTACACTCCCCTGCCTTCCACTTTGTTTTTTGTTTTGTTTTTGTGTTTGTTTATTTTCTTATTTCAAACACAGATAGGACTAGTCATTTATTATTTTCCTTTTTTTAGCATCCTACACCAACACAGTCTTTTTTCATTACACACACACACACACAAACACACACACATATATATATATCCCACAAACAAGCGTTTTTGTTTGGTTTTTTGGTTTTTTCCTTTGCTTGGTGGTAAAGGGGAGAAAGGAGGGCCTTTTTCTTTTCTTCTTTTTAAATGTTTAGCAGATCTAACTAGGTAGTTTTTGTTTTTTTAACAGCTTACAGATCTATATAAAGAGCCTTTTTTCTGAAAAAAAAGTTCACAGCTCCCCTATCCCTACCCTGCCCCATGAAACATCCCCATCTGCCCACCATTAGTAACAGTCATAAACCTTCACTTTCATGTGTTGTGAGAGGGAAGGCAAAGGAGGGGGTGGGGGGTGTTGAAAAGCATGCTGAACTAGTATACATGTGATCAGATTCATGGCACAGTTGTAGATTAGGTGGGCAGACACCTGTGCACATGTTTGTAATCACAGCTTTCTGTGTCACACTGGAGGCTAGTGATTTATGTACGTGATCAGTCATGTGTCAAGTGTTAGCCCCCTTGGCTGTCATCCATAATTCACCTCATCAAAACAGTATAGGCAGCTTGAAGGCCCCCTCTCAATCTCATACATCTATACTAATGAATTGTCTCTGTTTGTATGAAAAAAACAATTACTTAATTTGCTATGTTAAAATGTTAGTTAATGGGCTTGCGTAACAACAGAGTTCTATACTGTATTCTGCAGCAACTTTTACTGGAAAACAATAGAAAAAGTAAAATGTAATTATGTACATCCACTTAATTCAGTGAACTAGTTCTGCACATCCTTTTCTCTACCAAGTCAGTTGCAATGAGTTGTTGTTTTTTTCTTCTCCATCATTTATTCGTTATATCAAAAAATCACATTCACGTAAAAATAAAACGAAACCCAGACATACATGCATGCATGTATACACAGGCACAGGCACACACACTCTCTCTCACACACACACAAAACAGTCAAGCAGACACACAAAAATATCAAGGCAG
Source organism: Babylonia areolata (assembly GCF_041734735.1). Classification (NCBI taxonomy): domain Eukaryota; kingdom Metazoa; phylum Mollusca; class Gastropoda; order Neogastropoda; family Buccinidae; genus Babylonia; species Babylonia areolata. The sequence goes on along the minus strand of NC_134881.1, from coordinate 47,414,077 downwards.
AAAATGCAACACAATATCAAAGAGTAAGAAGACAAAGAAAGGATGCAACACATATGGAAAAACACATATAAACACAAAAACAGTCCAGCAGACCCATAAAACACAAAGACAGAAAAAGAGAGAGATACACATGTAATGATGTATGTATACAAAGGATGGATAGTGCAGAAATGGGGGTGGCCCGATACAGCTGCAAAAGGACACAGGCTAATAATAGTAATAAAGAGAGGCATCCACTTCAGATGACACTGCAACAGACCATTCAAGGGGTAGCAAGGAACACCAGAGTTCAGTTGTAAAAAAACAACAACCAAAAAACAAACAAAAAACAACAAAAACAAACAACAACAACAACAAAAACAACAACAAAAAACAGCTGAACAAAACACCTCCAGCAAAATGCCTCAGCTGTCCATCCAACCACACACCCTGGTTGTTTGCATTTTAAACACATCTTATGCCACTGACCACATGTTGGTTCAGCAAGACAGACAGACGGGTGAGGAAGAAACTCAGAGAAAGAGAGAGAGACAGAGAGAGACAGGGGAGGGTTGTTCCTTCAAGTTCAAATAAAAGAGAGGGGGATTAGGTAAGGACAGAATGAATAAGAATTTTAACACTCACAACTTTAGACGCACAACATTCAGGCATGTGCACATGCGCGGATGCACACACACACATACACACACACAAACTCATACAGTGAGTAATTTGAGGAGTAATGTGTGCTTCTAGCAACAGGAGGCATAGGGAGAATGAGGAGAGGGAGAGACAGAGAGACACAGGTGCTGACAGGCACTTAAGATAATGATCAGACTGATACTAATGATCTGACAAGTGAATGATCATGACAAACAGCCATAGACGAATCATACCAGAAAAGACTGCTGAAGAGCAGAGCGCAGACTTCATGAGGAAGAATAGTTGCAACTGATTAAGATAATTCATGCCCTTTATTTATTTTATTTCATTTTATTTATTTTATTGATATTTATTTTTACTTTTTACTTTATTTTATTTATTCTTTTTTTTTTCTTTTTCTGAAGGCCTGACTTGTTGGGTTACGCCGCTGGTCAGGCATCTGCTTGGCAGATGTGGTGTAGCATATATGGATTTGACCGAACACAGTGACGCCTCCTTGAGCTACTGATACTGATACTGATCATGCCCTGGTCCACTCCAAATTAAACCTGCCTCAATTAATGACAATCAAGAGATGTATTCTGGATCATATTCTAAAAGTGGACTGTGCAATAACAAAGAAACAACATTTAATGGCTTGTCATTAATTAAGATGGAATAATCTGTCCCAATATTTTTTCTTCTCAATATATTTCCTTCTTATATATATATATATATATATATATATATATATATATATATATATATATATCATATGTCTCCCCGCCCCTCCCCTTTTACATACAATCTGAGTATGACGGCATATATATATATATATATATATATATATATATATATATATATATATATATATATATATATATATATATATATTATACAGGAAAAGAAAACAAAGAGGACAGATGATCAGACACAGGCTTCATCTGTCTGGCTGTCTCTCATTCTGCCTCTCTTAATCTCTTTTTTTTTTTATTCTGGACATTACACCACCACCATCAGCCTGCAGAGCCTTGTACTGGCAGACATGGATAACTGGATTTCAGTTTAAATCTAATGTACACATGTATATATAAATTATAATTGCATACATGATCACAGTTTAAATCTAATACACACATATTTGCACACAAACTCCTTCACTTAGCAGAGTTGAGTTTCATGACCCATTAACATTGGTCTTTGAGCCATGTTGTTCTGGGCCCCGATCTTGCCGTGTTGCTCCTGTTTGTGTCCTTTTGACCCCAAAGAGCTGTGTTCCTTGTTTTCTGTTCAGAATCAGTTGTCTGCCGCAGTGACCTGCTCACAGATCAGCATCAGCGCGGAAGCAGTCAATCACATGTACTGTACCGCGCAGATCGCTTTCCTCTGGCGATCCCTTATACCGCGCTTGCGTAACCTTCGCCTGTGCTTGCCTTGCGACTCTTTGTAAGGCGCTCTCACACAGGCAGAAGTAATAAAAATACTCGATTCTGGACATTAAAAATCAAATTCTACTCATATTCCCGCCCCCCTAAAGTGGTCAACTTTATATCAGTGTGATAAGTATAATTTATTCTATTTTATCGTAAAAAGAACGGTTTTGTTGCAGACATTTTGACCTAACGCAAATTTTAATCTAAACTCCCTGGCCATAAGGGGGAGGGTAAGAGGTGGACAGCCAAGTAGGCAGCAGCTCAGGAGAAGAGGAATGGGTGTGTGTGTGTGTGTGTGTGTGGCGTGGGGATGGAGAGGGGTTGCTGGCAGAGAGCCACAACGGCAGGACTGGGAACAGGTAACTGGCTGGTGGCCATGTGTCCCCTTTCACTCCCCCCCCCCCCCGTCCCCCCCCCCCCCCACACACACACACTCCCCCACTTCACCCCCACCCACGGCTCCTAAATACCAACCCCCCTAGCTCCCTCCCCCCTCCCCCTCCCACCACCACCCCCGTGTCCGCATGGCCTCTCTCACAACAAGGACTTGTCAACGGCTTCTCGGTCTGTCAATCCCCAATCCCCACATGGCAACAGCGGTCATCTGCTGTCATGGGATGTTATGATATGTAGCCCAGGGTTGGAGACATGTATTGCATCATGTAGGATGGAGACATGTATTGTATCATGTATACATACCTGTGGGCGGGCTAGTCTCTCCATCAGTTATCACATAGAACAGGTTGATCATTCCTTTTTTTTTCTTCCTCATCCTCTCTCACTAGTTTCTGCTTCCACAGATATTCAATCTTGTCTTTAGACTTTATAATTTCAGTAATCCCACCAGTTTCAGCATATGCTCGTGTGCGTGTGTGTGTGTGTGTGTGTGTGAGTCAATAAATCTGTATGTGTCTGTGTGTTGTTGTTGTTGTTGTTGTGGTGGTGGTGGTGGTGGTGGTGGTGGTAGTGTGTGTGTATGTGTGTGTGTGTGTGTGTGTGTGTGTGTATGTGTGTGTGAGTCTATAGCTCATGGTGGGGGTGGTGGTGGTGGTGGTGGTGTGTGTGTGTGTGTGTGTGTGTGTGAGTCTATAGCTCATGGTGGTGGTGGTGGTGGTGGTGGTATGTGTGTGTGTGTGTGTGTGTGTGTGTGTGTGTGTGTGTGTGTGTGTGTGTGTGTGTCACTGTCTGTATATTATATATCATACATGCATGGTCTCATATTTGTATGCATGTGTGAGATAGACATGAATTGCAGAAAAAAGGAGAGAGAGAGAGAGAGAGAGAGAGAGAGAGAGAGAGAGAGAGAGAGAGAGTGAATGAGTGAAGGAGCCTGGAGGGCCCTTCAAACCCTATATTATCCACTGTTATTTTAGGTCTGTCAACTGGAGAGTTTCCTATTGGCTATTTTGTACTGCAAAAATCTGTTACTCACAGATGAAAGAGAGAGAGAGAGAGAATAACTGCAAAACAAACTGGGTCTCCTATTGTTATAAATACCTGTTGCCAAACCAACTAACTGTGGGGTAAGAACTGCCACTTGATCAACCAACCTGAACATTTGAAGACCAGCTGTTACACAACCCACCTCACCCCACCCCACCCCCCACAGACACTCGCATGCACACATTCCCACATACACACCGAAGGTCACGATGGGACACACACAAGCTCAAAACCAGTTTACTCCCACAACTGTTTTGTAGTCCAGATCTCTCTCTCTCTCTCTCTCTCTATATATATATATATATAGCTGAATTTGATGCACTGGTGACTCAAACACAGGAGTGCATTGCTGGCCTAAAGGACTGGATGACTCTCAACAAGCTGCAATTAAATGATGATAAGACTGAATTTATGATAACCTGTCCAAAGAAGTTTCGTCAACATCCTTCCTTTCCTGACTCTGTTCTGATCAATAGCACACCTGTTTCACTTTCTCCCTCTGTTCGCAGTCTTGGCGTAATCCTGGACCAGTCTCTTTCCTTCCAACAGCACATTTCGAATATCTGTAAAGTTGCCTATTTGGAACTGCGTAGAATCAGCTCTCTCCGCCACTATCTCTCAACCGATGCAACCAAGACACTTGTATGCTCTCTGGTTCTCTCAAGATTGGATTACTGCAACTCTCTTTTGGCCGGCCTTCCCAACTATTTGTTAGACAGACTCCAACGAATTCAGAATAACGCTGCCAGACTCATTTGCAGAGCTTCTAAATTTGACCATGTTTCTCCTCTCCTTCAGTCTCTCCACTGGTTGCCTGTTTCTGATTGAATAGACTATAAGCTATCCACTCTGACCTTTTCTGCATTCAACGGATCTGGCCCCAAGTATCTTTCTGAACTCATCCATATCTATACCCTGTCTCGCCAGCTCCGTTATTCCTCTGATACTCGACTTCTCAGGATACCTCACGTCAGAAGTAAGACCTATGGACACAGATCGTTTTCTTTTCAATCGCCAAAGACGTGGAACAAGCTCCCTGATAACCTCCGTCATTCTGATTCCCTCGCATCTTTTAAATCTCATCTCAAAACTCACCTTTTCCCTCAGCAATAAGTTCAATTGTGGCAGGTCCACTTCCTTTTCGTTAGCTGTGCTTGACTATGTGTATATACATATGTATGTGTACATAACTACATGCATGTATATGAATGTGTATTGTGTTTGCGTGTGTTTATGTAAGTTTGTGACTGCCTATGTGTGCGTATGTGTTAGGGTAGCTGTTAGATACACATGTATGTTAAAATGTATGTATGCAGTGTGTGTGTGTGTGTGTGTGTGTGTGTGTGTGTGTGTGTGTGTGTGTGTGGTCACATTTTGGTGTGTGTATATAACATAGATATAATGTTTTATGTTAACAAGAGCGTTTTTGTAAAGCACCTAGAGCAGATTTCTGGATAGTGTGCTATATAAGTATCCATTATTATTATTATTATATATATATTTGCAGTATTAGTGGTCTCCACTCTAATGGAATGCTCATTCGGTCCCTCTCCATGAAAAAGCAGTAACTGTCATCAGCAGTAAGCTTCGCAGGTGGTGGTGTGCCAATCTTGCATTAACTCATTCAGTCCTGTGCGCGAGTATTGCTCTGGCATCAAATTTTGTCTCTTTAAAACGTTTTCCATGCTACTACACACGCATTTAAACCAAAAGAAAAGGGGAACTAACTTCTACAGTATAATTTCTGATTGTGTCTGCATGTAATCTGGAGGAAAAACAGTCTACTTTCTGCAAAATTTCCCACATCAATATGGCATGGAAGCCTGCCGAGATTGTAAACTCAGGGTAGAATGGGTGAAAACAAGACAGCACTAAAAGACTAAAAAGACCCCTTTAGTAACACAGAAACAGCACGGCATGAACTTGACGAAGCCCACAACACTGGCACATCCATGTGGGCCCACAACACTGGCACATCCATGTGGACTTAGAGAAAACAGATCACTCCTTCTGATTCCTTCTTTTTTCTTTTTTTTGGGGAGTGGGGTGGGGAGTGGGGTCATTTTTAACTACTTTTAGGGTGGACCACTGTCACCACCACAGTCATATGTTTTTAAAGTGCTGCAAAAGCTGACAGTGACAGCCATTGTGTCTTGGGCTTGGGATGTCTACCATTCTGCTGAGCAGCTGCAGCAAAGTCACACACAACTGCTGAGAAAGCTGAGACAGACAAATGTCGACTGGGTGGCCATGTCTTGATGTTCCAATGTTTAACTGAGTGTGTGGATGTGCTCAAATCCTCCAAATATCTCCATCACATTAATGAGCAGGACAGAAAACATACAACTTACATAGGGATTGAAAGAACACAAACACATGCATGATTTATATATACACCATCAAAGAGAAACAGTAAGATCAATTGATTCCAACTAAACATTTACAAAATTTCTTTTAGTGACATATGTCACTATGCATGTGAGTGTGTGTGTGTGTGTGTGTGTGCCTGTGTGTGACTGTGTGTACCTCTGTGTGAGTGTACACTCACAAAGTCTGTAATAGAGACATATAATGTGTGCATGTGCTTGCATGTGTGTGTGTGTGTGTGTGCATGTGTGTGATGGAGGGGGATGGGGTAGTGTACATGCATAAAGAAAAAAACAAACAAACAAAAATTCCATTACAGAGAATATTAAGTGTAAAAACCCAACACACAACCCAACCCTATGACTGTGCAGCATGAATGAACTGAATGTAGCTGTGAATCAAAGACCAGCTGTTAATCAACCACACCTACAGTACACAAGGGAATTTTCCATTTTCTGCCTTCACCAATTGATACTTTTATTTTCAAAGTTCTATAATTCCACAGTATTTTAACTAGTTTAAGCATAGTTTGCTTATCACACAGTTGTATCAACTAATCAAGTGAACATTTTGGTGGTGAGGAGGGGGGGGGGGAGTTCTGGACAAGGGGTAAATTCACCATAATGTATGTTATACATATATGTGGAGGGCTGGAGGGTATATTCAGCCCTCTTTCTGATTCCTAATTTGTTCTCTGCTGTGTCTGACTAGTGACTGTGTAGTCCTTCAGTCAGGATCACAAAGCAATATTACATTATTCTGGACAGGAGCTCCACGCCTGTATTAATATCATAATCCTTCCACTTTGCAACAAACCTATAATTGACAGACAGAATATAATCATACACAGAGAGAAAGATTCAAACAATCAAAGATAAACAGAGAGCACCCCTGGTCCTCTGTAAGTCACTGCATACAGTTTTCCATCTCAGTTCTCACACAGATGTAACAACTGTATGATGGTGGAGGACGGGGACAGAGCCGCATGAGGTAAGAAGTGATTTTATAAATCTATCAATGAACAAACCATTTTCAAGTTTCAATGACATTTGGAGGGCATCAAAATTTAGCTAGACACACAAATACACATGGAGTAAATATGCATAGAGTGCAAACAGACAGACAGAATAACATACATAAAATGGGTGTGTATGTGCACATGCGTGCACACACACACACACACTAAAAATAAGTACTGTTAGTAAATAAGTCTTTGTTCCTACCGCTCACTCTTTCTCAGTTTGAGAGAGAAACAGAAAGAGACAGAAACAGAGACACACACATGTATACAAAGAGCCATACAGAGAATGAGAGAGAGAAACTTTACAGAGAGAGGAGAGAGAGTGTGTGACAGAGAGAAAAAGAGCAAGAGAAATGGTCTGTGGATGAAATCATGACAATAGCTCAAGCTGCTCCTTTCAAATGCCAAGATGACATTGACAGAACTGAGTAGGGATTTACTACAGAAACGAGAGCACAAGACTGAAAGGGAGAATCAAGGTCTGTAATTGTAAACTGGACACACACTAAGATTGAGAAAAGTCTGTTCTGTAGTCTTTACTGAGGTCTTTGGGGGGAAAAAAAGAAATATTATATAAAATATATATCATATCCTCTCTTCTGTTCCTGATGAATCAACACAAAATAAAATGAAAATACTGTTTGTAAATTATATTTATATATATCAAGTGTTTAAACTGCATTTATGTATGCATGTGGTTGTTGTTCTTTATTTAATTATTACTTACACAAGTTACAAGCAGAGTTCAAAGTTCTACAGCTGCTGTTTCATACTAACCATAGGCATAAAGAACAAAGTGACCTTTGTAGCCTAAGTTTCTAGTATATAATTTCAGGTTATCTGGTGAAGAAGATTTTCTGGTGTGTGTTTTTATGACAAATATAATTTACCCATATTACTGTTACCTAAAAAAAAAAAATCATCACTAGTTTTCGTGTTTCCTAAAAACACTTGCACATCTTGTCATATCACCTACAAACTGAAGACTCAAGATAAGCATCTCCCTTCAAGCACACACACATTGCATCTCACACATGTTTAAGATGTCTACATACATGTGTACATGTATCCCTGCCAGCACAGACCCAGAGACAGAGGCATGTGCATTTCAGAGGAAGGGATGCAGGGAAAGAGAAAGAAACAAGTTGTTCAGCCTTCTTCAGCGTTCAGAGTTACAGCACCTGACGCAAGCAAGCAACAGCAGGAAATGTCACAATCAATAAATCAATGACTTCACTGTCCTGCAGAAGGAGACAGGCATGTGGAGGTGTCTGTCCAATTACTGAATATATGGCAGAAAGAGGGAAGGCCAGGTAAAAGATTAATTTAAAAAACAACAACGGTTAAATTGTATTTTGTTATAATAATGGATATGGATGCAGATTTTGATGTAGTAATGCTGTGATATATATATCATATCATATAAATTTATGTAATGTTTTTAAGTACAACTTTCTCTTTCTCCTTCCCACCTGCAAGCCCCCCCCCCCCCCCCCACACACACACACACACACCTCCCCCTCCCTCTCTCAGTCTCAGGGGGGTGGGGGGAGGGGGAGGAAAAGAAAACAGAGATGAAACCCAGTTCCTAGGAACAGGACGGACACTGAGTGACAGACCTAATATCCATGACTGAAAAATTAGCAGTATTTGTTAAGGAATTATACACACTCACTCACTCTCTCTTACAATGTAACTTACAATTTTACATGCATAAACACATGTACACATTTTCCTTAACACTGTTAGTGTTGCAGTTCATGTGCCTGCATATTTCAGACATGTTTGCAAAGCAGGAGCTCCTGACAAAGTTTAGAAGCAACAAATAAGCAAACAATAAACTGACTAGTGTATGGAATATGAACTGCTTTAATTCTATAACCTTGTGGCTTGTGCGACACATGCCCTGTTTATATTGTTAATATCTTCTGTCTATCTATCTATAATATATATATATATATATATATATATATATATATAAATTATTATAGATGGACTTGATACAAGTTTTTTCACACAACACATACATATTGTATGCATCACATTGACAGTGCTGGTTTATCATCAGTCATGCACTGAAGCCTGATGACTTCAGCGTTTGCACGCTGTTGACATATGTTGACATAAAAAGTAAAAACCCATTTTTTTTTTTTTAATCACACAGTGAATCATAAGAAATGATGTTCCCATGGGTAAATAATTACTCATATATAAATATATATATATATGCACGTACGAAAAAATACAAAAAAATGGGTGGCGCTGTAGTATAGCGACGCGCTCTCCCTGGGGAAAGCAGCCCGAATTTCACACAGAGAAATCTGTTGTGATAAAAAGAAATACAAATACAAATATATATAGAAATACAAATATATATATATATATATATATATATATATATATATATATATATATATGACAACATGTTTGGTGCAATATTAATTGGACACTTTAGAGATTTTCCAGATGCACTCAAACATCATTGCTAATATCATGGTTTTTGTTTAGAACTTGTTTTTTTCTTCCCTTTAATCTATGTTGCTACAACTAGTGCAAGAGAAGGTGGAAGGGGGGACAGGGTAGGAGGGTTCTGGCACCTTCCCCAGTCTGGTGTGAAGCCAACTGGAACCAGTGGAAGGTAGGTGTGAAACAGTGACTGAATGAAAAATTTACATGTATACATTATGTATTCATTAAATGGGATCAGACTCAGTCTGCAGACTGATCTGTATCTTTCAGTCTGAGGTGAAAATGAAATCCAGTAAATTCAGTGACACATCTGTATACATAAACGTGCATGTCACAAGAATGTGTGTGTGTGTGTGTGTGTGTGTGTGTGTGTGTGTGTGTGTGTGTGTGTGTGTGTGTGGTGTGTTGTGTGCGTGCGTGCGTGCATGCATGCATTGTGTGTGTGTGTGTGTGTGTGTGCGTGTGCATGTGTGCTATCGTTAGAATGAGCTTCAGGAAAAGACAGAGTTAAAGAGTCAGAAAAGAAATGATCATATACTGTATAGTCTGTGAGTGAGTGAGGGTCAGAGAGAGAGAGAGAGAGAGAGAGAGAGAGAGAGAGAGAGAGAGAGAGAGATGCAAAGAGACAGAAAGAGACAAACAAACATAGAGAAAAAAGAGACAGACATAAAAATACACAGAGAGACTAGAGCATGAAATTTTACCTAAATATTTCAATTGATCTTAATTAAAACGATTGATTCTGATTATACACCTCCAAAGAACGGTAATTTGAAGCACATGTGTGCATACTTGTATCCAACTCCAAGAGCTAATTCTGGTTTACAGAACAACTCCATTGTTTATTGCCTTAAGAAAACTAGAGTTGTCCTTAAGTTGTCACAACCCAGCTGATTAATTAATGCACAGCTCATGTGAATTCAACAGTGCAGTGGTCACCTCAATAACAATGCAGCATTCTGAATAAAAAAAATTATCCTTTGACTGTCACTAGGCAGTGCTGCTCCAGATGGAAAGTCAACACTTAAATGATTTGCAACTACTCTGGGTGAACACACACACACACACACACACACACACACACACACGCATACACTCTCACAGTCACACACACACACTAACACAAATATGATCTGGTAATGTTACTCACATGCCCACAGGGAGCTGTTCGGAGTGTTCCCCAAAGTCCATAGATCTATATTCCCCAAGGTCTATGTTCCCCCAGGTCTATATCCCCTAAGGCTAAGGTCTATGTTCTCCAGGTCAAATTTCCATTTGAGGCCTATGTATGTTTAATAGTAATACTATTACACTTTTGGGTACTGGTCAGCAGTGGTCAGTGATGGTCAGCGATGTTAGTTGTCAGCAGTGGTCATCAGTGGTAAGTGATCAGTCATGGTCTATAGTTGTCAGGACATCATATTCATAATAATGCCAAAATTTGAGAAAACAATGCAATCTAAAAAATGTTGCATAGTGGTTAGCTGTGGTCAATAGTGGTCTGCAGTGGCAAGAAACTGTCAGTAATGGCCAACACCAGCCAACAGTGGTCAGCTAATGGCCAAAACCTGCCAAGAGGTCCAATACTGCATAACAATCACAAAGTGATGCAATATGTTCAAACTCTGATTGTGGTCAGCAGCGGTCAAGCAGCAGTCAAACACCTGCCAGGACATACTAATGGATAGATGTGACAAAATAAATGGTCAGTAATGGTCAAGCAGCAGTCAAACACCTGCCAAGACATAATAATGTCTCAGCACTTCTCAGTAGTAGTCAGTTGAGATCAGTAGTGGTCCTAGACCTGGCAGACCACAGACCTGGGGAAACTTATAGTTAGGCCTTGCTGAAAGAAAATTTGGGGCAACACAGACCTGGGG